>NW_017256599.1:0-1750 GCF_001594055.1 Mycetomoellerius zeteki | reverse complement strand
TATATAATATAATAAATACGTACATATAAAATAGATCATATTCAAGATCTTCTTTACAATTAATTCTTTTGAATTTAACCCTTTCGCTCCTAACGCCGACTACGTTCAGCGTAAACGAAACAACCCGTATAGACGAACATTAGCTATATATAGCCAGCATTCGCAAAGTAACTTATAGTGTTCCTTATAATAAGTGTTACGCCGAACCATTCTGTATAGCCATATAACAAGCGTTGATAAGACTGATTTTGTCAAAAGATAAATATTTAAACATAATTAGTAGTGGTATATTGATATCTATAACGGTTGTGTTTAGCAGAAATAGCAGCTTTGTAATTGTTGTAAAATTCTTCATTATGACTAGTTTATACCCACCACCGAAAGTTTTCAGAAGTATCTCAGAAATATTTCAACTTGAAAGTGAAATTGTTTAGACTAAACTCAGTAAATGTTCATTACGCGAATTATTTTACATCGGCATATTATATTCAGACTCATACAACTCATATTATTAAAGATGTGTGCTCGTTATCGATTTACTTTCAACGATTATTTCCGTCGACAATTATTCTGTTCAAACCGCGTTTGTTCCCGGTACCGACACTGTCAGAATTTATGATAGTGTTCTACCGATCAGATGTTTACTTCATGTCACACGATGTATACATTCACAACCTTTCCTTTGTTCTCGCGAAGCGAAGGATATCTCTCGATACGTGTGTGTATCTATCGCTTAACGATCAAGTTCAGTTGACTTCGAATAAAGCTCAACAGCACATCTCACATTGTACATCGCTCTAATTCTCTATTCTTTTCTACACCTTCTACACCTTCTACACCTTCTATATGTCTGCAACATTTCTGAGACAGCTTTGGAATAGCAAAATGTCATTATTATATAAAATAGATAAATTTCTAGCAAGAACTGCTTATATTGGATATGTATTAATTGTACCTAATCATATACATGAGTGTTACGGAATCATCGTTAATTTCAATATGCTCGGCGATGGCAAGTAAACAGCTCATTGCCACCGAGCTGTCACCGTTCAAAACATAAGTATATCTCGCTCTCGTTCTAATCACGCTATCTGTCTCAGATGGCACGTTACCTCCCTTGCACGACACTCGAAAAGCGAAATATCGCTTGTTTTTCCGCGTGCGAACGTTCACCGCACAGTTCGTTTCCCGATCCCGGACAACGCGAATTGTCTGTCGATACGTTCTCAATTTATATTATTCCGAGCATTAAGTGCGAACCATATCGAATTGTCGCACATTACCGCCGTATTGCGTCAAATTACGTTCCCGGTATATGCGAACCGCGAGGGCATGCAGTGCGCGAAAATCAGCGGAGTTTCCGGCGATATTTGTCGATCTCGTTACCGCGCCATCCTTTCTTTAACGGCTGCGAGAAGTTATTCAACGTCGTATCACGTGCGAATCACCTATTCACGCATCTGATCGAACGCATTAATTGTCGGATTACGTGTATCGCCTACCGCCTGCTTCGTTATACAATATCTTCATGCGGCACAACAATAAAAGTTAAATTCATCAAAACCAAGAGAGTTGTCGTTATTACACGCCTTGGCGTGCGAGCCTTCTAATACAAAGTGACACCAGCGTCACAAAAAATCCCGTTAACGAATCAATGAGATAGAATTTATATTTGTGCTATAAATTCTATGCGTAAGTAGTATATGGGCAGCCATGGGGCATCACAACAAACCCCCTCCACTCTACTCTG
>NW_017256598.1:0-905 GCF_001594055.1 Mycetomoellerius zeteki | reverse complement strand
TCTTGTCGGAATTCACAGATGTGGTATTAGTCTACCTTTTTCCAGTTCGATTACGTATGAACATCTCTACAAGATATGAACATCTCTACAAGGTATGTGAGAGAGAGAAAGAAAGAGAGTGAGAGAGAAAGAGAGAGAGGGAGGGAGGGGGGAGTAAGCGTTAAAGAGAGGTGGGGGGGAATACGCGTGTATTATCTTGACACGCGTTTCATACGTAGCAAGCAGCTGATTGCAATCGGGCGCCCCCCCGCGTCGGACGATGAGTTGCGTCGCCCCTGTCTACCTTCCGTATACGACCCGTGATTTGCTAACTTTTTTCCCTTGTAATTAAAAAACTAAGCTTCGGATAAAATTTTGACTAAGGAAGAAATGTCTTAGAATCACGTCAGGAATACATTATTTTAAAGACAAACGCGTTTTCTGAGACACCCTGTAGAATTAGAATTAGAATTAGAATTTCTTTTTGTAAAACAATGATTATTGCAATGTATACTTTTTATTTGTTTAAAACATTAATCATTTATTGAAAAGTAAGTAGGATGAACATTTATTAATAAAAAACGAAAATGACAAAAAATTACATTTTTATATAATAGATTACTTTCTTAAATAGTACTTAAAGAGTACTTGCGCAAAAAAATATTACTTGTTAAGACTATCGTTTTATCACATAAATGTAACATCTCAATCTCGTAACATAAATAAAATATAAATAAAACATTAATAAAACATTTTGTACTAGAGAGAGAAAGAGATTTTTGCTATAATCAAGTATATTATGTTATCATTGTCATAAAAAATCAATAGATGCGATTGCCTCTTAATTTTGTTAATCAGCTGAATCATTTCGTTAATGATTCAGATATCACTTTCAAATTCATTATACTTTGCTGTCCAATATTTAA
>NW_017256597.1:0-270 GCF_001594055.1 Mycetomoellerius zeteki | reverse complement strand
AAAATCTAACTATAACCATTATATCCCAGATTCCCCTATGTATGTATGTATGTAAGCATGTATGTCCATATAAACATAGATAAACTCGCGAACAAAGAAAATACGTAGAATATAAAACGTGTCGCGACAAGTTTGCAATTCTTGCAAATAGGGGAGGAGATACCCCCTCTTAGATTCTAAAATCACCATATACGTCGCGATTTACGCGGATGCGATCAGTCTTGTGATCATGGGGCTGAAACTAGTATTAGATAGTGGTAAACAATATGT
>NW_017256596.1:1893-2094 GCF_001594055.1 Mycetomoellerius zeteki | reverse complement strand
AGATGGAAATTCGGTCCATGAGGTTTTTTGTGTTAGCTCATGTGGCACCCATACATCGAGCTTCTTTTTGTATCCAGCCTTATTCAAGTGGTTCCAAGCGGGTTTTTGTGCAATGTTTAGCTCCTGGGCAATCGAAACAGTGCTTACATGACGGTCGGACTCGACGATTTCCATTATTTTATCGACATTTTCGACAATTGG
>NW_017256596.1:0-1620 GCF_001594055.1 Mycetomoellerius zeteki | reverse complement strand
TTTTTTTAGTACAAAATCTTATTTTTCTAACGCCATTTAGAGTAACCCGATCGCACTTATACAACGCGAGATACAGATTACTAAAGCCATCTATTAGAAAAATAATGGATTTCTTTAATATATGTCTGTTTTGTTATTGCTTTAGATAATAACGCACGATATATCAGTAGAGGAATCAATTCGGGTGCTTCACTTACATATCAATTGTTTATTTTGTAACAATATCCGTATTTACAATGTCCGTACAGGAATTAACGAAGAAACGAACTATTATAATAACGAAGGTTACAACGTTCCAGACATTCTTGAAAAAGCTTGATATAGATACGTCCAAAGCTCAGGAATTACCATTAAGGTTAGAACGTGCGGAGAAATTGTTATCCGAGTATGATGAGGTTCAGTCACACATCGAAGAGTTGACCGATGTAGATACAGAGGAACGTACGAAATTCGAGGATGCATTTTACGCTACAATACTTTTAGGAAGGAACACAGCGATTAGGTTAAGTCCGAGCACGTCAAAGGAATTAGCAGCGCCGGCGGCTATCGATACTACAACACATATAAATTCATTGTTAAAATTACCTGATTTAAAGTTGCCGACTTTTAATGGTGAGTACGATCAATGGATCACGTTTCGCGATACATTTGAAGCTATTATTGATTCTAATACAAGTTTGTCAAAGATTCAAAAGTTTTATTATCTGCAGTCAGCAGTTAAAGGTAATGCTGCGCAATGCTTTCAAAAGCTTGTCGAACGAAAATTATGATGCTGCGTGGACATTATTAAAATCGCGATTTGAAAATAAACGATTAATAGTACATTACCATATCCAAGCGCTCTTTGAAATGTCAGTTCTCACAAAGGAATCTTGCATCAACATGAGAAAATTAATTGACGACATAGAACAACACATGGTTGCATTAACAAAGCTCGAACATCGGTTCAGTCCTGGGATACATTGTTAATTCATTTGCTCACGCCTAAACTCGATGTTAAGACAAAACGAGAATGGGAATTTAAAAGAGAATTTTCGGAACTACCAAGTATGAAGGAATTCATCGATTTTCTGAATAAACGTTGTTCAATTCTCGAGACATTATTGTCTAACCAATTAAAGGATACTTCATCGGCTAATACGAAATCGCAGAAAAAATCTGTAAGTTTAACTGCGCAATCTTCCGTCGAGAAGCAATGTCCACTATGCAAAAACTCACATTGGCTATATGCATGTCCATCATTTCGTAAATTATCGAGCAACGAAAGATTGCGAGAAGCGAAACGATTGAAAGTTTGCTTGAATTGTTTACGTTCTCATCCTGAACGTGAATGTACTTTCGGTAGTTGCCAACGATGTAAGCGTCGACATAATACAATGTTACATCTTGACAATGATAATTCGCAGATTAAATCAATCGATAATGAACAAAGGGAAGTCCCAAATAAGAAAACCGAGGACGATTCTGTGGTACGAACTAGCACTATTGCCACGACGTCGCATTGTACCAATAAAGGTGTAGTGCACTCTCTGTTATTCACAGCAATAGTTCTTGTATGCGATCATAACGGTTACTATCAAGAATATCGAGTCTTACTCGATTCCGCGTCTCAGAGTCATT
>NW_017256595.1:17695-17914 GCF_001594055.1 Mycetomoellerius zeteki | reverse complement strand
TTTACAAGCTGCTTCGAAACGAGTACAAATATAATTTCATAAGCGTTGGACTGCTAACGGTCAAAGTGTGCACGCTGAACAACGTTACGCTCGTACATCTCGATTCTTCATCCTTATACATGATGATGACCGAAACGACGCTACGCCGTATGTTCGAGTTTGATGGGTGTATCGACGTAACGTTCGAACGATTAGCCAGACTCATCGACACGGTTGACG
>NW_017256595.1:0-15719 GCF_001594055.1 Mycetomoellerius zeteki | reverse complement strand
CTTTCTCCCTTCGCGCTCCTCGCCTCCTCCGCGCTTCCAGTAACACGTACGTGTGCGCTTCGGTACGAGTGTATAGCGTCGCGCGCCGAACGCCGAGGGACACCATTCCTGCCGGTGCGTGTACAACGGATTTCAGATAGCCATCTAGAATATGCTAAGGACAAATCTACGTCGTACGAGGTTTGGCAGGAATTATCAAATGTATTCGAGAGACGAGATATGGCCAGCCAATTACTATTACATAAAAAATTACTCTCTATGAAATTTAAATCTAATATTGAAACCTCACACCTTTTAAAATTTGAGCAACTCGTACGTGAACTAAAATCCACGGGTGCAACAATGGAAAAACTAGACGTCGTTTGCCATCTTTTGTTAACCATGCCATCTGAATACGACGTTGTAGTAACAGCTCTCGAAACTCTATCAACCAAAAACCTAACTTTAAGCTTCGTCAAAAATCGTTTGCTGGATGAAGAGACAAAAAGGACGGGCGAAAATAAATCGAGGCGACCCGATACCCAACAGCGTTTGCAACATCATCTTCAAACTACCGAAAAAATAAAAAGGGAAGCACATCAAAGGATGGAAAAGAAAGCAGTCAAGGGACAACAAGTAAGTTTCCTTTTAAATGTTACAATTGCGGTCTAATAGGACATCGAAGAGCTGATTGTAGAAAACCTAAGTCTGTAAAAGAAAAGAATCAAAATGCTGGTAAAACAAACCAAGCAAATGTTGCGTCGAAAGAAAATGAAGGTTTTTGTTTTGTTGCCTCAACAAACATTACTGACGAAGGAGAAACCATCAGATGGCTGTTCGACTCAGGAGCATCGAAACATCTCGTAAACGATGAAAATCTCTTATCTAATATACAATACTTAACTCAACCGATCAAAATACGAATTGCTAAGTCGGGAGTAATGTAACCCTAATGGCCAAGAAGATCGGAGAGATTAAAGGACTTGTCCATGCACAAGGTGAACAGAAGAAAATTATTATTCAAAACGTGCTCTATGTCCCAGGTTTGCAGTTTAATCTTTTATCTGTTTCCAAGTTAGAAATTAAAGGTTATAAAATATTATTCGACAAAGGAAAAGGCATAATTTTTAAAAATAATGTAGTAGTTGCTGAAGCTACACGGAATCATCGAGTTTATGAATTAACACTTACACATTGTTTGCATGCTACAATAGATTGTATGGTAGCTTGCGACCTCGAATTATGGCATCGAAGATTAGGACACGTTGGATATAACAACATTAAGAAAATGACTGGAATGGTAGAAGGATTAAAAATAAAGGACTACATATATCACAACAGAATCTGTGCGGTACATGCGTTGAGGGAAAGCAGACGAAACTATCACATAAACAAACAAGAATACGTGCTAAGTGACCACTAGAACTGATTCATAGTAACCTCCTTGGACCCGTAAACACAGAATCATACAATGGAAAAAGATATGTCTTGACGTTTATAGACGATTACACTCACTTCACGGCTATATATCTGTTGGAAAAGAAGAGTGAAGTTATTTACTACTATAAAAGATTCGAAGCAATGGCTGAAGCGCATTTTAATTTACGAATTAGTAGATTGCACTGCGATAATGGCCGAGAATACATTTCGACAGACTTTAAAAATCACTGCGAAACTAAAGGAGTAAAAATAGAATACACAATTCGCTAAATTTCGCAGCAGAACGATGTATCGGAAAGACTGAATCGCACTATTCTTGATTGCGCTAGATGCTTAATTTTAAATTCAAAATTGGGTAAACGGTTCTGAACCGATTCTATTCGAACTGCTGTATATCTAATTAATCGAAGTTCTACGGAAGCTTTGGACAATAAAGTCCCGGCTGAACTCTGGTACGGAACAAAGCTAAATCTCGCTAAACTAAGAGTATTTGACTGCGCTGCCTACTTGCACGTACCGAAGGAACTAAATAAAGACAAATTTGGATCGCGCTCTCTAAAATGCTTCATGATCAGTTATCGCATAAACGGACATAAATTATGGTATCCGGAAGAAAACAAAATTTTAAATGGCCGGGATATTTGATGAAGCAAAATTTGAATATGAGCCGAATTATGTAGAAACAACTATTCGAGAAAACAAGGAACAGGAAGACGACAAAGATCCGGATCCACAGGACCACGACCTATCTAACAGTGAAGAAGATCAAGATGGAGAACAAGATGATAAGGATCAGTCAAACGAAGATGAATATGAATCTGCGGAATCTGAACGCGAAGATGGATTACAAAAAAGTAAGCGAAAATCACCCGCATATTTATCTGATTACTGTGTATTAGCACTGTCAGCAGAAAGTTATGTAGACAACGTACCGACATTAAGACTAGAAGTGATAAAAATAACTGGTACAAAGCGATTGAAGAAGAATTACAAGCAATATATGCGAACAAAACTTGGACTCTAACGGATCTGCCGGAAGGAAAGAAAACAATAAGTGGGTATTCCGTATCAAACAGGACAATTCTGGAAATATTCGATATAAAGCTAGGCTTGTCGTAAATGGATGCTCGCAAAGAAAAGGTCTTGACTACAAAGAAACGTATGCCCCAGTGGCCAGAATGTCAACTATACGAATTTTACTATTAGTCATAAATTATCGAAGATTATTTGCTGAGCAACTGGATGTATATACAAAACGCATTCTTACATGGACAGCTCAAGGAAGAAATATTTATGATGCAGCCAGAAGGATGCGATGACGGTACCATGAAGGTATGCAAACTAAATAAAACTCTATATGAATTGAAACAATCTCCACGGGCATGGAATGAAGAGTTCGTAAAGTTTATAAAAAGTATTGGCTTAACTCAATCTGTGTATGACAAATGCCTATTTTTTAAATCCAAAACAAGTGTCTATTCATATTTATTGTTATACGTTGATGTACGTTGATGTACGTTGTACATAATTATATCGAGTAATTCTCAATCAAGACTAAAAGAATTAAAGGCTAAATTGATGAATTGTTTCTCAATGAAGCAGTTAGGCTCTCTAAGTAATTTTTTGGGCATTAGAATAAGAAGAGACAAATTCGAAATGTATTTGGATCAATCGTTCTATACTAAAAAATTATTGGAACGGTTTGAAATGGATGAAAGCAAGCCTTGTAGACTCCCATGGAAGTGAAACTATCTACAATACAAACGATTGAAAGTACGGATGTTGGAGAAAAGAAACCTTACCGAGAACCGATTGGATGCTTAATGTACCTAATGCTTGGAACAAGGCCAGATATCAGCGTATCAGTTAACTATCATAGTCGATTTCAGGAAAAACCTACGGAAGAGCATTGGCGAGGATTAAAGCGCATCTTTCGATACTTGAAAGCAACAACTGATATGTATATCCATTTCTCACTGAACTAAACTAGTGGATTAATGGCCTACGCTGATGCCGATTGGGTTAGCGATTTTGATCGAAAATCTATAACGGGTTTCCTGATCGAGGTATTTGGAGCTCCAGTATGCTGGGTAACGAGGAAATAGGCAACGGTGGTTTTATCATCTACAGAGGCTGAGTACGTGACCCTTGCCACTGCAGCAACAGAAGTTGTATGGACAAGAAACCTTCTGAATGAGATCGAACAAACGTCGGATGAACCTGTGCCAGTATTCGAAGATAATCAATCTTGTATCCATTTGCTAAATAAATGGGAACATCAAAGAGTGAAACATATAGATGTAAAATATAACTTTATTAGAGAGTTAGTACAAAAGAATGTAATTAGCGTAAGATATATTTCTACAACAAATCAGAAAGCTGATATTTTGACAAAAGCTCTATCCAAGGTGACATTCATTAAGTTAAGAGAGAGATTAAAGCTAAAACTTTAATTATTTTTACTACGAGTTTATCTTATATATGTATTATATTTAGCTGGTATTGAGAGAAAGTGTTGAAAGTGCAATATCCAGCTGGGTACTTGCTTGTTTTAAATGTTAGATTCACTAGTTTCGTTTTCTTTAAGATTCAAAGTTGGTAACCTTTTTTTGTTCAAGTAACGCCATCTCTCGATTAGACAGAGTGACTAAATAACGAGCCCACATTCAATTGTAATTCTCTCGTTTGTTGTGTAACTGGAAATACATTATTATCTTTTTTGCACAAATAAGAAGAACTCTATTCACTCTCAAAAACCTTTCCACAATTATTCGAAAACGCAGTATTCGAAAACACGTAGTATACGGAACACCCAGTTACTTCATGAAATAGTAACAAAAATTAATAATTATGGGAACCATTTCTTCATCCATTTTTTATTTTGGTAAATCTTAAGTTTAGCCCTCATCACTTCTAATCTTGTGATAAAAGATCTCATTCAAAATGCTGCAAAAAGTATGGTAAATGTTAAGAAGACCCCGGTCACATCAAATTTTGATAAAAATATACTCAATCGATGCGTTTTCGCGTAAAATAAAGATTTAACAAGAAAAAAAGCGTTGTTCTGTCCTGTGAACCGAGATATTAATCATTGAAGTCAACAACTATTCAAGTTAGGAAATCTGTCACAGCAGTGGTTCACTGCTTTAAAAAAACGCAAATTTACTTTTTTTTTCTTTTTTTTTAAACACAAATTCTCTGCATTAAAAATAAATACTCTGCTAAAACAGTGAATTTGTGTTTTTAAAACACTGCTATGACAGATTTTCTAACCTGAATAGTTATCGACTTTAATGATTAATATCTCAATTCCCAGGGCAGAGCGACACTTTTTTCTTGTCAAATCTTTATTTTTACGCGAAAACGCACCGACTGAGTGCATTTTTATCAAAATTTGAGGCGGCCGGGATCTTTTAAACATTTGCTATAACCTTAAATGACGGTAAATGACAGTTCTATATCGTTCGGACGCGTCCGGAATTAATTTTTGGCACTCGGTTTTCTCGAAGATCATGTGATCAAGCTCATTATCTGCTAGCTCGCATCTCAGATTTACATTGCCGAATGCACCTAATCTTATTTTCCGAATATGCCTCGTATATACAACATAATGTATGTAAGTATATTGATATTTGCATTTAAATCAATGTTTCTATGACAAAAATTTGTATAAAATTATATTTATAGAAAAAATACAGATTTGCCAATTATATCAATAAATTAAATATATTTTGTACTTTATATATAACATTTCTTTTTGCAAAAGATAATTCTCAAGCAAAAATTAATGAAGTTGCACAGCTTGATACAGTGGAACAATTAGGTAGAAGTATTAACATTTATTTTAATATATATAATTATTATTATAAATATTTATTAACTATGTTTATGTCATCATTAATTAGATTTAGTATCATAGTTTTTAATTACTTACATAAGATACGATACATAAAACGATATTTAAGCAGTTCTATTATAATATTTGTTTTTTTTCTGTTTGTTCAGATGAATCTTCTATCGAATATCCAACCAATATTGCTATAAATAAAAAATTAACATAACGAAACCGTTTAAAGTCACAGAAACAAATATCGTCAAATGTTATATATGACACAGATGTTGACTTAGAAATGAAAAAAAAGATAATAAACTTAATATAATTCATGTAAATTTTCCATGGAGATATTGGCCCGTATTCAGAACGCGCTTACAACGATGTTAGCGCGCTAACATACTATACTTTACGTCACGCATATTATAAAATTTCAGAGATAAAAACACGCTTTTATCGATAAAAGCGCGTTCTGAATACGGGCCTTTAACTTTATGAATTTGCAACACTTATGAATAAAATAAGTGACAATCAGGATGCGTTGCGTTTTGCGCTTAGAGTGTTTGTAAGTATCCTCTCTCTTTGTTTAATATTTCATTGACAATAAGGATGGAATGATGCTTACAGTGTGTGAGCATGAAAACAGAATGCCCTCAATTGCGCATATTATCAATTGATCAATTTAACACTAGAGAACACACACACACACTATCTGTTATTTTTTAAATAAATTATGATTATTCAAATAGTTAATAATTTGGAATATTTTTTCGTTAATATAGCATAGAAATCCAAGCATTTTAGTTATCTGTAAATAGTAATATATAGGTGTAATGACAATTACATGTGTATAAAAATAAGGATGGATTATATGTAATAATATTTGTCTTTTAAGTTACAGTTTACTTGATGCTACAAATGCTTTAAAGCATCCCCACTGAAAAAAAACCATATAATTGAAACATGTAAATCACGTAACGAATTGTTTCAAGTCATTACGTGATTTTTTTAAATGATGTAATTTGAAAAATCATATCAAATGATATTAGAAATAATTTCATCTATTATGTGATTTTATAGTTATCGAATTTTAATGAATTGAATGGTAGAAATAGAAGAAAAAAGAACATAACATTATGTGACTTTTCAAAATACGTAATTTTAAAATCATGTACTGATTTGGAACAATCCGTTACGTGATTTACATGTTTTAATTACATGATTTCATCATGCGACTGTGTGACGTGATTTTTTTGCAGTAGGGATTCTTTTTGATTAGTTAATTATTATTAATTATTCTTTTTTCTGATTGATCAAGCAAATGGTTCGAAAAATTAGTAGCGTTAAGTGAATTGCACCGATAATGTCAAAATAAATGTATATTTTATAATAAATCAAAGATTAGAGAATGTGACTGATTGTACGCTATATTTGTACTTATATTTGTAACTATTAAGAATGCAAAAAAGATCATAATCAATGAAAATAGGTTTTATTTATTTATATGTTCTAGATCCTATCCTTTATCTACTCCGACGAAGTACAAAATCACATCCTTATACACATGACAGTTCTATGTACAATAATTGTTTCTTTAATGAAAACTACAAGAGAACAAAAAAGAAAGCGATTTTTCTTGTACAAACGTCTGAAAGACGTCGAAAGGTTAGAGAAAAATGGTTTTGATGCTGTGATTGAAAAAATATCTCCAATTATGAAATAATCCCTTTTATGCAATATTAAAAATTATAATTGCAATAAGTATAGTCGGCGATACTCGTTGGAGGATAAAGTTTTTGCGTTAACAATATCAAGAAGTTTCACGTTATATAAATATTTAGTAAATATTTTCTGTTTGCCTACTTTGGAAATACTAAGAAAATTTATACGTAATATACCTATTAATGTAGGAATATCAGATTATTTTTTGGAAAATATAAAACAACGACTCGATAATTGTAAAGACTATAAAGACAAGTATTGTGTATTAATGTTCGATGAAGTCAAATTATGCCCCGGATTATATTATAATTCATCGACTGATAAAATAGAAGGATTAGTCAAATCTGGTACAAATCGTACTTTATGTTTTGCGGATCATGCGTTGACAGATTTTCTAACCTGAATAGTTATCGACTTTAATGATTAATATCTCAATTCCCAGGGCAGAGCGACACTTTTTTCTTGTCAAATCTTTATTTTTACGCGAAAACGCACCGACTGAGTGCATTTTTATCAAAATTTGAGGCGGCCGGGATCTTTTAAACATTTGCTATAACCTTAAATGACGGTAAATGACAGTTCTATATCGTTCGGACGCGTCCGGAATTAATTTTTGGCACTCGGTTTTCTCGAAGATCATGTGATCAAGCTCATTATCTGCTAGCTCGCATCTCAGATTTACATTGCCGAATGCACCTAATCTTATTTTCCGAATATGCCTCGTATATACAACATAATGTATGTAAGTATATTGATATTTGCATTTAAATCAATGTTTCTATGACAAAAATTTGTATAAAATTATATTTATAGAAAAAATACAGATTTGCCAATTATATCAATAAATTAAATATATTTTGTACTTTATATATAACATTTCTTTTTGCAAAAGATAATTCTCAAGCAAAAATTAATGAAGTTGCACAGCTTGATACAGTGGAACAATTAGGTAGAAGTATTAACATTTATTTTAATATATATAATTATTATTATAAATATTTATTAACTATGTTTATGTCATCATTAATTAGATTTAGTATCATAGTTTTTAATTACTTACATAAGATACGATACATAAAACGATATTTAAGCAGTTCTATTATAATATTTGTTTTTTTTCTGTTTGTTCAGATGAATCTTCTATCGAATATCCAACCAATATTGCTATAAATAAAAAATTAACATAACGAAACCGTTTAAAGTCACAGAAACAAATATCGTCAAATGTTATATATGACACAGATGTTGACTTAGAAATGAAAAAAAAGATAATAAACTTAATATAATTCATGTAAATTTTCCATGGAGATATTGGCCCGTATTCAGAACGCGCTTACAACGATGTTAGCGCGCTAACATACTATACTTTACGTCACGCATATTATAAAATTTCAGAGATAAAAACACGCTTTTATCGATAAAAGCGCGTTCTGAATACGGGCCTTTAACTTTATGAATTTGCAACACTTATGAATAAAATAAGTGACAATCAGGATGCGTTGCGTTTTGCGCTTAGAGTGTTTGTAAGTATCCTCTCTCTTTGTTTAATATTTCATTGACAATAAGGATGGAATGATGCTTACAGTGTGTGAGCATGAAAACAGAATGCCCTCAATTGCGCATATTATCAATTGATCAATTTAACACTAGAGAACACACACACACACTATCTGTTATTTTTTAAATAAATTATGATTATTCAAATAGTTAATAATTTGGAATATTTTTTCGTTAATATAGCATAGAAATCCAAGCATTTTAGTTATCTGTAAATAGTAATATATAGGTGTAATGACAATTACATGTGTATAAAAATAAGGATGGATTATATGTAATAATATTTGTCTTTTAAGTTACAGTTTACTTGATGCTACAAATGCTTTAAAGCATCCCCACTGAAAAAAAACCATATAATTGAAACATGTAAATCACGTAACGAATTGTTTCAAGTCATTACGTGATTTTTTTAAATGATGTAATTTGAAAAATCATATCAAATGATATTAGAAATAATTTCATCTATTATGTGATTTTATAGTTATCGAATTTTAATGAATTGAATGGTAGAAATAGAAGAAAAAAGAACATAACATTATGTGACTTTTCAAAATACGTAATTTTAAAATCATGTACTGATTTGGAACAATCCGTTACGTGATTTACATGTTTTAATTACATGATTTCATCATGCGACTGTGTGACGTGATTTTTTTGCAGTAGGGATTCTTTTTGATTAGTTAATTATTATTAATTATTCTTTTTTCTGATTGATCAAGCAAATGGTTCGAAAAATTAGTAGCGTTAAGTGAATTGCACCGATAATGTCAAAATAAATGTATATTTTATAATAAATCAAAGATTAGAGAATGTGACTGATTGTACGCTATATTTGTACTTATATTTGTAACTATTAAGAATGCAAAAAAGATCATAATCAATGAAAATAGGTTTTATTTATTTATATGTTCTAGATCCTATCCTTTATCTACTCCGACGAAGTACAAAATCACATCCTTATACACATGACAGTTCTATGTACAATAATTGTTTCTTTAATGAAAACTACAAGAGAACAAAAAAGAAAGCGATTTTTCTTGTACAAACGTCTGAAAGACGTCGAAAGGTTAGAGAAAAATGGTTTTGATGCTGTGATTGAAAAAATATCTCCAATTATGAAATAATCCCTTTTATGCAATATTAAAAATTATAATTGCAATAAGTATAGTCGGCGATACTCGTTGGAGGATAAAGTTTTTGCGTTAACAATATCAAGAAGTTTCACGTTATATAAATATTTAGTAAATATTTTCTGTTTGCCTACTTTGGAAATACTAAGAAAATTTATACGTAATATACCTATTAATGTAGGAATATCAGATTATTTTTTGGAAAATATAAAACAACGACTCGATAATTGTAAAGACTATAAAGACAAGTATTGTGTATTAATGTTCGATGAAGTCAAATTATGCCCCGGATTATATTATAATTCATCGACTGATAAAATAGAAGGATTAGTCAAATCTGGTACAAATCGTACTTTATGTTTTGCGGATCATGCGCAGGTATGGATGATTAAAGGTATTAACGAACAAACATGGAAACAACCATTAGCATATACATTTTGCAAGGGTACGTCATCATGGCAAGATATTTGTTACATGTATAAACAAATAAATCCGTGTAACAAATCAAACTAACAAAGACTCCTTATAAATCAAAAGAAATTGGAAAGAATAAAGGCAATAGGAGTCAGGCGCAGAAGACGTCGCGCAAATAATACACCCATAAAGCGTAAAACTTCTTTATTCTACTAAACGCGCTTACATGTATAAGCAAATAGTTAGACGATGTCATTGGTTTGACAATTATCGCATCAGTCTGTGATTAAGGAAGTACTAACGTGAAAGCAATTAAAACTTTAATTTTTTATTCTAAGAGGAAAAATCAAACAAATATCAAAATTAAAGATGATGTTATAATTATAGATGACGAAGAAATAGTGCCACTTTTTGATCCCCCTCACTTGTTAAAATGCATCCGTAATAATCTCTTGACTAAAAATTGTAAATATATATTTCAAGGACAATCAAGAATTGCCAAGTGGTCAGATATAATTCAAGCGTACATGATTGATCAAAGTAGAGGTTCTAATGGTTTATTAGAGAAAATCAACGATCATCACGTAATACCAGAAAAATAAAAAAAATGAAGGGACGATGCTGTCCGCAAGTATTTTCGAAAACGTATGCAAAAATTATACCGTTATACAGTGAACTAGAATTACAAAGTACGAGTACATGTAAAAAATATCAAATACCTCGAGACGGAATTGATACAGCTATTTTTTTAATAATGTTTAAAAAACAAATGAGAATAACATTTAAAAACCGGATATGAATAACGTTAAAGAAACGAATACATATAATTTATGACAACGTTTATCAGCCGGACAACTAAAATTATACGGAACTGATATACGTTGAATCTACAATATTTAGACCTATGATAAATACTTAATTTAAATGTATAATTTACCATCTTATGTTTATTGGCAATTGTAGAATGGGTTTTACGCACGCATCATCGCGCACGACCATATCGTCGCGCTCTACGGCATGGATGCATTGTGCTCTTATAATTACAGATTAGATTCACCTTATTAAAGATCCGCACTTCAAATCATAAATAAAATAAGATAAAATCGAATAAAATAAAATAATATAATTAAAAATGTGTGCGTGCAAGAAGGAGAGGATGGCATTAGAGATGGTAAGTATACATTGGTAAGTATACATTGGTAAGTATACATAATAAGTATAAATATAGTGAGTATAGCGCGCAGTAGGAATCGCTCCTGGCGGCGGCGGCGGATCGCGCCCGGCGGCCACTGACCCCGCGTGATGTCATCCGGCGGATCGTGACACGGACCTTGCAGCGCAATTTTCCGCACACCCCGCGCTCTGTGACGTCATCCCCTCGCTCAGCGACGTCACTCACCGTGATGTTATCCCCCTCCCCTTCCCCCGTGACGTCATTCCCCTCGCCCAGCGACGTCACCCCCGTTACGCCATCCTCTCCTCCCCCGTGACGTCAACCTCCTCGCCTAGTGACGTCACCCCCTCCCCTTTCCGCAGACCCCCCGCGCTGCGGGAACTCCCCTGCCCCTCACTCCCCTCAGAGAACCCGACTTAGAATCCCCCTTATTATACGAGTACTATTGTCCCTGAATCCAACTTAACACAATAGTCTAAATCTGTCCACAAAAAAGTTTGATCGATTTCATAGTTCATAGATTTGCTAACCTTTGAAACTTAACGGGCGACAATTAATGCCCTGCATAACTCCAGCCGTGATATAGTCTCCGTCTTCAAGGGAGCAACCCTTGATTTGGCGCAAAACAGTGAGACATAAACTGATCCCGCGGCATCCTGCGATCTTAGATAGATGTATCCCCCGTATGCATCCTTCAATGCATCGGAAAATCCGTGGATTTAAATCTTCACAGGATTGCTGCAAAGAGAGTGTCTAGGAATCATGACATTTTAGGCACGTTAATTGATCACGATATTCAAGCCATTGAGAATGAATACTTGAAAGCAGAAACTCATCCCATTCGGTTTTTGCTAACCACAACTTCTGTAGAATAATTTTAGCTAGGATTATACAAGGAGCCAGAACAGAGGATAATAGATCTGCGAGGTTTCGTAAAGGATGCTTCGCTTAGTAATTTTAAATTGCTTAGAAAGATTTATCGAAAACGTAAGGTGCTCGTTATCAATTTGCCAATTCAGTCCCAGCGTCTTGTGCATATTATTCTCACCTAGCGAGATTGTAGTCAGTTTGTCTTCCTTTCTTGCAACCTTTGTTATAATTGAAGGCTTGTTGGAAGCCCATTTTGCTAATGGTAAACAAAAAATAATACGTCATGCAATTTTTGAACGATTGCCTTCGTCTCCTCAATGTCATCGAATTCTGTCAACAGATCATCCACATAAAAATCAAAATGAATAATTCTGGCAACGCAAGGTAGAGATTCTTCACACTCGTTTGCGAGTTGCATAAGTGAACGAATTGCTAAGTAAGATGCAGACGATGTGCCGTAAGTCAATGTGTTCAGTTCAATGTTTTCATTCCCCTTATTGGGTCTGTTCGCCAAAGTATGTGTTGCAACAAATTTTTTATTTTTATTAGATTATTAGGAGAAACAAGCACCTGAAACAAGCACAAGTACCCACGGTACATTTTCTGTATATCAGCACATATGACATACGAGCATTTTCAAAATGAACGAATATCGAGAAGAGCTCTTCTTGCACTACCGGGCCCACGGCTTGACAGTCATTCAGTGATAATCCGCTGTCTGATTTCATCAAACCGTCGAAAACTACACGCAACTTAGTCGATGTACTGGCCGGCCGAAGAACGCCGTGGTGAGGCATGTAAAATGTGGGGCAATTGCATGATGTCTCCTGTATATACTAGTCATGTGATCGAATTCCTCATATTCCTGCATGAACGCGTGATAATTTACCTTAAATTTTTTGTCTTTGAGAAACCGTTTTTCTAGAGCAACTAAGCGTCATACCGCAGCGCCTCGCGATTTTCTTAGCTGCTTCGGATCTATTTTGAATGGAATTGAGACTATAAAACGTCCATTTCTATCCCGCTTGTCTGAACATAATGTTGTTCACAATTAGTTTCTTCTTCGCTTACCGGCATTTTGTCACCGATTGATTCAAGTTTCCAAAATTTTTTTAATTGCATTTTAATCGTTAATGCTGTTAAACGATTTAACATTACTTAAATTGCATTTTATAGCTTTCGGAATGTGAGAGAAAATCGAGCCACCTACCACCCAACTTAATTTGGGTTTTTGTAAAATTAAACCTTGCTTGTTGATTTCGACTTGCCGTATGCATAATAGCCTCCAAAATCATTCACCGCTAATCAGCATATCGACATTGCTAGGCACATGAAACGACGGATCTGCCAACGGTAAATGTTTCGGAATTTTTAAATATTATACAATACTGTAAATCAATAGGCGCAGAGGGCATTTGCTGTTTGATTTCATCTAATACTAGACAATTCACTTGAAATTCAAAATCGCAACGCAAAAGTGATAAAGTCACTGAACACATATTGTTCATGAGCTCAGAACACGAGGGGCATCCCAAAAGTAAATTTCCCTATCGTAAATAAAAAAAAATTAGTTATACGAATAGCATTGTGCATTATAGGGTTTTTTCTTTTGAATGTGTTGGCAACATTTTTGCAGTCAGAGTTGCCTTCACTGCAGCCATTGTTAGCTGAGCAAATTTGAATGGAAGTGCCAATATAAGACGTATCCGACTTTTCCGGTAGAGTGGACGACTTTACATTTTTTTGGAGCGCTTTCGTCAAAAGTTTTCCGTATCATGTTTTGTTTCTTTGTTTCTGCAGTATGAAGATAGATCCGAGTTTCATCTCCTGTGACTATTCGAGAAATCAAATCATTTCCTTGTTCATGATAAAGTGTCAAAAAATTGAGTGCAGCATCAGCTCGTGTCTTTTTGTGATTATCAGAAAGCAATCTTGGAACCCATCTTGTGCATATCTGTAAGAGTATTGATAGGAGAGCAGAATAAGTACGGAATAGTGGAGCAGAGTAGAACAGTGTAGTGGCCAAATGAAGAACGAAGGATCCCGAGTTCGAATTTCGATCGGCTTTACCTTACGATAATGCAATTCATCACGCATTATGCGTCCAATTAATGAGCGGCTAACATTCTTGTTTAAATATTATAGTGTTGAATATCATCTATCGTAACTCGACGGTTGTTTTGGACAATTGCATGAATTGCTGCGATAATGTCAGTATTTGTTGATGTGCGCGGCCTACTGCTTCGAGACTCATCATAAATTTCCGTTCGACCGAATAAACTCTGATCGCTATCGTCGAACCATTTGCATACTCGTGCATTGTTCTCCATATACAGAAATTAATTAACGATAAATATTTATTGCACTTTCACCTTGTTGTGTAATTTTATTTTGACATGAGAGCTGAAGCGATATTTGAATTTGGCGCCTTTGTGAGGAAAGCTCTAGGATCACGGCCATTTTGTTGTACTACGTGGCGTCACGAGGCGGCGCTATATACAAAGACACGCCATTATTAGTTTTTGTTGTACCATCGTCTCACGCACAATGAACATTTGTAATAAAGTAAGTTTATAATAAATGTAAGGCATTTTTTTTATCATTCGAAAGAAATAGCGTACACATACGCACGCGGCACACGCCGCAAAAGGAGGTAACAAAGGCCTCTACAGTATTTGGTCCTTCGAGCCGGATATTAACTCGTGTACAAAGCAACGACGCGAATTCTTAAGACGCAATAATCAAGAAGCGTATCATCGCACGTGAGACATAATCACAATCAAAGGCAAAGCATACAGTCGAGTTGTGTACTCGAATATATGAAGCACAAACATTTGCTAGTCAAGCAATTACACATATTGGATATCTCGAACACATCACAGAGACGAGCGTTCTATACACATAACGGCAGCCATACTTCGTCCATGGAAATCAACATCAGTCAACGAGCAAGAACAATAGAAGGTAGCAGAGCACATTCAGAAGTCGTCGAAGCGTGGATCATCAAGCTGCAAGATCATCGGTTTACATCGCAAGTCCAAGTAACCCTTTATTGTAAAGATCGCCAATCGGCGTTATTGTAAAATCGCAAGTAAGTCAGCGTTTCGGTGCATATTGTTTTAGCGCTTATTAGGTTAAAATGGATCTGTCGATAGTCGAAGCAAAGAGTAAGCGGAAAACTATAAAGGCCGCGACCACTAGATTGAGTAATTACTTAGATTCCCTGCAATTTGAGCAGGCATTAAAATATGAATTGTTAGAGCGCAAAAGAAAATTGGCAAGCTTATATGAACAATACGATCAAGTACAATCGCGTATTGAATATGTAGAGTCGGATGAGGAAGAAAGTGTGGAATTAGAAGCGCACGTCGAAGAACATGCAAAGTTTGAAGAAACTTATTTTCGAATTATGGCATTATACGATGCGTGTATTAATCAAATTGAAGCTAATACGAGTCATACGGATAATCAACAAGCTGATAACATTCCTGATCAAGTCGCGCACGTTGTTAATCTAGAATTGCAAATTCGGTTGCCAAAAATTCAATTACCGGTGTTTTCGGACGCGTACGACAGTAGAATAGCTAGGCCGGTTCTAATC
>NW_017256594.1:2069981-2070283 GCF_001594055.1 Mycetomoellerius zeteki | reverse complement strand
AGTCTTTATAATTGCTGGTAATTATAGAGGTTTTGGAATATACTTACATACTATTAAGTATGTTTGGTAAAAACGAGCTGAAAATCTGCATTAAAAAAACATAATTTCGTAATTCCATTTTTATGCAGGCACATATTATAAGACAAAATTCGCCAAATTAACTTGCTTGAATATTCAGTTTCGAGTTTCTTAATATTCAACAACTTTTACTTCCACAGTAGGAGATGCGAAATTGAAGTTTTCGTTTAAGAACCCATTAATAAATATTGTATTACTAAAAGATTTATTAAATAAAAACGTAA
>NW_017256594.1:2053126-2068636 GCF_001594055.1 Mycetomoellerius zeteki | reverse complement strand
AATGTAAGAACATAATACTGCAATCGTACCTGCAATTATACAATATCTTATCTTCAAACATTTCTGTTTTAATTTACAAACAAGCAATCACAAATGACTTTAAAATTACTTCATTCCAAACAGTTGGAATACTCCATAGATTAAACCATATGAAATTCTTCTACGTATCATACAGAATTATTTATCTGAGTAATGCAATAATATTTTTTTTAATTTCAAGAGTAATTTTATCGAGAATCTTTACCATCGAGTAAAGTTTTACTCCGTTAACAGCATTGCAAATTAAGAGGTTATACGCAAAAGCGATTATAATGACAATTAATCAACTGACTTATTAATACATAATATTCCCTCTAAAGAATTGATACGATTCATTTAAATATAATTTTATATTACTTTGTCTTATCTTGTTTGACAGTTTAAAAGCAGTTTCATAGCATGTCAGCCATGTTTAGTACCCTTCCTAGTACTTTTGTCATATTGACTTAAGCCGCTTGCGCCTCTCTGATAAATCTAGGACTCTAGTTGGAGCTTGCGACGCGAACAAACCTTTATGCCAAATTCACACTGGACGCAGCAAGCGTCAAGCAGCGGAGCAGCAACCAATCAGTGATTAGTATGTCTTTGGAGTCCGCTGAACGCAGCCAATAGTAAAAATTTCACTTTTCAATTTCCATCCTAGGGATAAAGTTTCATGATTGATACCAAGTCTTCTTGATGCGCATGAAGAATCGAAATGCGCGCCATTCAGCGCCATTGTGCGCCGTATACTAAAGTGATGTCAAATGTTGTTTGGTTTACTGAAGAATTTTTAACTTGATTTATTTGCAGTTTATCAGACTTGATTCATTCGCAGTTTCTTAAGTCGAGCTCGTTCCAACATTATGGTAATTGCGATTGATATTTTGGGATTGTGACTGATATTTGAGATATTTCGTATAACCTATAATGTCATTGACGTTTGACAATTTTTCAGTTTAGTGAAACTATCCGAATTACAAAATTTATTGTTATAAAAAATTCTATTTACGTTAAGAATATGGCGATTGAGATTCTGTTAGTATTAATTTGATAGATAAACAGTTATTGCAAGACATTCATTCGAGTAACGTTACAAACTTTACAATTCAGAGATGAATATTTTTTTAGACATACTAATGTATTTTTTTTTTTTGGCAGTCTGCCATATTTAATTTTCAGAGCCTACTGACTGTAATATTATTGCTAATATGCACCTGTACCTACATTAGATCGCTGGCACCGAATTTGTTTGACAAACGGCTAGGAAAGGTTGGGTACGTAAACATTTTTATCACTTAAATATATACTCATATATGTAATACACATATTCTGTGTATATTTAACAAATTCTTAATTTTAGTTTTCAGGGTACTTTTTGGAAATGTGCTAGGATTGGGGAAAGAAAGAGTCCATATGTGGCTTTTTGTTGCATTTGTATGGCCTTTAGTATTTTATTTTGGTCGTAACATTCTTACATGGGTCATTCTGACCAATGCATTTGGTGTGTATTCCAAAATTATAACCTAATATATATTTATGTATCTAAGGTCCGAGATGTGAGAAAATAAAAAGCAGTTTTGACAAACAGCTATATTTGCCGTTTCAATAATACATAAAAAATACACTCGTTTAAGCTAGACTTAAAGTCAAAACGAACGTCACTGCTAAATGCATGATAGTTTTTTTTTCTTATTTGTCAACACATTTTTTCCTCCTCAAAGCCATATCATCCAATTTGAGCACATTTTCTCATTGTATTCTCATAATATATTTTTCCGTCCTATAAACAACAACATTCTTTTAATATAGTTATTGTAAAGTTATTATATTGAGCATTCTGTGATATACAGGGTTCGTTAGATAGGTACATTTAACACATTTTTGCTCTGTGCGGGATATGCTAGCTTCTCCATGACAGTAAACCATGCGATGTAACTAAAGCGTCGTCTACAATATGCGAAGTAAGTTTGGTTTAAGAAGTAAGAGTAAGAAATTGACCAATCACAGTCGAATGTGAGAAGAATAATCGACTGTGGTCAATTTCTTACTCTTACTTCTTAAACCAAGCTACTACGTGTATTCTAGATGGGCCATTAGACTTGTACTCCATATTGATGGACATTATAGAACTGTTTAAGATCATTGACTTATTTTATCTCTTCTGTCAACCTTAATACTCTCCGAGTTAAACATTGCTAATATCGCTTTACATAATCGTCTTAATTACAGAGCAAGATATGGTTCATAGTTTTGCGAGGAACATTAACTAAATGATCTTTGTAATATTGCTTAAAAATTATTATAAGATCATTTGCTGTTAACATCTCATATTTTTATACATAACATATACATACATCTATGCCATCATATACATGTATCATCATTAAAATGCACATCTGCAATTCTTATGATGATAGCCGAGCGTGTCTTATAAAAAAAACTGGCAAAGCCTAGTTTAATTTAACGCGTTTTATTTAAAAAGCGATATCGGTCATTCCTCGCGTTTAACCACTTATGCTATATATCTATAACGTGGTTTTGCTTCATTACCGACATATAAGGTACAGTATTTGTGTGTCTACAGGTAATTTAAAAAAATACATAAATAACCGAAGTGACCTATATATAATATATATATAATATTTCTCTAAAGTGTTTGGTATGCTATTATACGTGCTATAGATATGGATCTTATTTCGGATATGACGTGGAAACGCTCGCTATGATGCCAAGTATAATATCATTTCGCTTTCTTACATCACAATAAACAAAGATATTATCGTCTTACATACAAGATATTATCTCTTACATACAAATTACTAAATTAGTATGCTAATTATTTGTCTGCATTTGGGTACGATCGCACAATTGCTTGGCAAGTTCGTGTGATTCATTGATGAAGACGTATTATAATGGCAACGTAACGGATGTTCACTTTAATTAAGTTGTCACTGTCGTTATGAGATATAATATGTACGTCAAGATTGCATTTTGTATGTAAGCGATTAAATTCTGCGGGTTCTACCCATCGTTAACGACAGTGACAGCTCATTTCAGATAGACACCCTGCATATATAAGGCTTTTGACGCTAATGTTATAAAATTACTCCAAGTTACCTATTAATTCAACAAAAAAAAGAGGAATAATTTGCTCGCTCTTCCAATAACAAAAATTTCTTCCTCATATTTTTAACTCTGGAACAATTAGTGGTGCTCGCCTCTTCTATTTTATATTTTTCTCATTCACTAATCAATTTTAGTTGATTTATTCATTTTTATTTTATATTATTTTATATTTATTTATTCATCCATCATTTTTTTTATTTCCATTCATTTATTTTCATATTTATTTTTATTTTAATAATATTTAACAAAAACACTTGCGGATATAATACAATTAGTGCAAGTTTATTTTATAATAAAAGATAAAGAAATAGTATAGCTTAAAATAAACTGCACTGAGTGTCCGAGAGTTAAAATTATCCGGATAATACTATATATTTAATCCAACCAAAGAGCACGTTTCATCCCCGAACTTTTCGCACGTTAGCAACGGATAAAAGGATCATAAAAAATACATTCGTAAGCGTCTTTCCGTAAAAATCCGCAGCGGTTATCTCGGGCAACATTCGCTCGCATTAACGGATCAAACTCTCGCCTCCCCTATTTTCACCCTGCCACGTGTCCAAGTACTCGCTTCTCTACGATCTTACCCTGTAAAAGCGTCCAAGTGTGCGCTTCCCTTTCGATCTCTTCTCGTGCTATTAAGAACGTTGATCTGGCTAATTAAACGGAACAGTTAGTTCTTCCATCAGCCCCTCGTCGTCGTTGTCTAACAATTCTTCCCCCTCGCGTTTTTCGTTTACGAGACTCTCGTGAGTTCCTTTCGCTTAGCCTCGCTACTCGGATCGATGAACACAATTTCATGCTGACTCGCTGAGTAATTCCTTTTGCGTAGGGATAGCTATCGTCGTAATCGTCGTTCTCGTAGTTCTCATCACCTTACGTCTTATCGCACTATCGAGAATAATACGAGACAGAGCGGCAAGACGACCCGCTTGCTGGCGATGATCGCGGACGCGTTGCTGCGATCCTTGAGATTCTGGTGGTTATCGTTGCGGTTGTTATGCTTGAAGGTACCCTGGTCCTTGATTAAGGGAGCGCGCGGATCCGCGGTGGTCGACGAGGTCGCGTACCTGTTGTTGTGAATCAATCGCGCGGTGCTCTTCTGCATCGCCGGCGTGCTCACCTGCTGATGGAAAACCCGATTGACCATCGTCCCTTGCCCGGACTTTGACTTGCCTCGGTTCAGTCGCTTCGAATTGGTCGAGGTGATCCGATTGGGCACGGTTGCGCGCTCGATCTCTGAAAATATCCACATGAATCATGGACAGGGTAACACCAGACGCTTCGCTTTTCGGGCTTTCACCCTTTTTATTTTTTTTAGAACCATATCTCTTTAGTTTTACTTCTTTAGCTATATTGTTGGCGGAAATAATAAAGAACCCCGTAATTATACGGAAAAATTGGATTTCGGTGAAATGTTTTCACATGACTAAAATAATAGATGTTCTTGAGCTGTGGTTAATCAAAAGTGAAAAACTTGTGTTCTCTGCAGAGCATCTTTGATACACCATAGTTAAAAAATGATTGAGTCTGTGAAAGATGTGTAAGATATTTATGACACTTTTTATTTATCATGTTATAAGCTACAATATATGTAAAATTTATTTCTATAATTAATGGAATTCTTTAACTATATTGTATACGTATTTTGAAGATCTGAACATAGAAAAATGATTTTGTTTAAGTAAAAATTTAAATAGATGCAGTCCGAAAATAATTTTGTTGGACCATTAAAATAATTATGCAGGCAACTCAAGTATGATAAGCAATGTTGCAAAAAGTTTTGACATTCTAACAATTAGTTTGAGCATTCTACATAATTGTTTTACTCATAATAGTCCAACAAAATTATTTTCAGACTTGTATTTAAATTGTTAGATACTTTAATAAAATTATTCTTTTTATAGACATATATTGTTAAAAACAGTTAAATTATTCTTTTTGCATTTGAAAAAAATAGTAAATTATAATATTACTTTGAATTATGTTTGAAATTTTATTTATTTTATTTTTGTATTAGTGCGTCATCAAAACGCTATACGCGATATCAATCATATCTATACTGTATGGAAAAAACGGTTTTGCTGAAGTAAAAATTTAGTTAGATACAGGTCTGAAAATAATTTTGTTGGGCCAACAAAATAATTACGCAGAGAGCTTAAACTGGTTGCTAGAATGTCAACATTTTTTGCAGCATTGCTCGTTATATTTGAAATTCTCACGTAATTATTTTTATAATCCAACGAATTTATTTTCAGATCTGTATCCAGCTAAATTTTCAAACATGCAAAAGTACTCTTTTTGTATAGAAGAATTTTTATTGAGCATAGATTTATGATGGCCCTTGCCTGATTGTTATCAAATGATAACGTATTTATATATTCAGTATTCTTATACCTATGTATATGATTACTCACCGTATACTCTGAGAGTCGCCTCAGCTTTTCCCATACTTGAAGAGGCTGAGCACGTGTATTCACCCAAATCCGTTTTCTCCAAGCGTCTTATCTTCAACACGATCGTCGTCTTCCATTCCTCGTCGGGATCTCCTTGCTCGTCGATTTCGTATCTGCCTCTGAATTGACATATCACTTACGTTTAACATTCGCGATAGGGAGAATAGATTCCGTTATTCGACGTCTCGTTAGAATAATCGAATCCACCATGATCGATATCTGAAATCGCTGTGGCCGAGGTCAGGAGCGATTTAACAAAAAGCAATACGGAAACGTTTTGTCTCTTATCGCCAAGGAGATTGTCGAACAACGGATTCGAGCTATGCCCGAGGATCGGTAGACCAAACTGTCAATATTGTCTCGGCACATACCCGCTCATGATAACTTGCTCCTTCCGCATCCACAAGTTAATCGTCTTGGGATAAGCCTCGATTAAGCAGATTAGCGACACGTTTGTATCCAAGGGAGAACTGAGCAGCTGATTGGGTGCTTTAGCGCTAGGAGGGACTAGAATGGTAAAGAAATGAGAGAATGTGATAGAAATGAGAAATCTAATTTTAGCATGTGCTGTTTATGTTTCATTTAATTTTTGATTTTTTTTTTGCTAATGCAAATTACGTTGTGTTTTTTCAACGATTCGGTCTCTCGTTAGCATAATAATGCTATTAAAATACATATTTTCCGTTACAAGAATAATCATTAAATTGGATTTGTCTGACTATCAATTGATTTCAATCTTGATTTGATGGTGTTGACTATAAATCGTTTTCAGGTACTTACAATTTACTTTTAGATTAACCCTCTTGCTGACCGCCGGAGGCACTTCGTTTCTAGCTATGCAAAGATAAGCCCCCATTTGCCTCCTGTCTACCCTGGTTAATTCTAGCCTCTCGCCGGACAGGTTGTCCACTAGAAAATCGTACGTTGTATGAATATCTCGTTGAAAGCTGCTCCCTCGTCGACCATATAAGCCAACGTGTTAACGTGGCCTGAGTAATTATTCGCGAAATACGCCTTCGAGGCAAGCAACGATAAGCAGAATATGAATGTGTAGCAAAATTTGTCGCTGGAATTTATTACCATTGCTGATACAATTTCGCGTTACTATTTCTGTCATAAGGGATATGTGAACTTGCTTAAATTAAAATTTAATTAAGCCTCATTTCACTTTTTAATTAAACTCTAAAGACATACATATAACATTTTTTTAAATTTATTGCCGTTGTATTAACAAAGCTTGCCATAATACTTGTATTTTGGGATGATTGATGAAAACGATGATCGATGGTCGTATTAAACGAATAGAAATGTTATTAGAGATCATAGCTCATAAATGACAGCGATAAATTAATCTAGTTAATTAGAAGAATTTTCAGCATCGCAGGTTACATGATTATATCATATTTTGTGGAAGTAGCGTTTATCATTAAAAGCAAGGAATGATAACGAAATTTTGAAAATATATGTTCTACTATGTGTTTACAATTTCCATTATCCAATGAGGAATTGCATTAGCGTGCACACGCAGTATAGACGCTTTTCAAATAACTGAAAGATAATGAATCATATTATCGAACGAACGGCCGACATAAATCACATATGGAATGTGTCGTTCCACGTTCACGATAAAATGTGTCAGAAGTTTAATAAGATCGATCAAAAATATACAAGATGCGTTGATTTGATCTGACAGCATTTGATCTGATGAATTCGTACAGCACCGTATTCACTTGTATTAAATTAATAATTGTCGCATGTTTGATTGCATTATCGAGTACGGAAATAGTCTTTTTATTTTGGAATTTAATTATTGCGCTCCAGATTTTCGTTAATTGTTAATCAAATAACGGGACATTTTGCAAAAGCAAATTATATCTAGAAAAATGCAATAATTTTCATTATTTTAACAATGATTAACGATATTATTAATATAATTAATTGTAGTGTATATAATATTAAAATATTATACAACAGTTTTTTTTATTATGCAATATATCAATGTCATTGATGTAAAAAATAAAAATTGGTGCAATTGTTTAAATTCATCTTGTGTATAAATCAAAATAATTTATATACACATTTTACATTGCGGTTAATCTATACATCGCGAACGATGTCACGAAGCTTCGAAAACTATAACTGATAAATGAAATATACAATGAATTTAAAAATCTTTCATTGAAAAGTACCGTAAAAAAAGTACTAAAAGTATGTATTATACGTTACACACCCTTCTGGATGCATCGAGCTATATTGGGAATCGATTGCTAAAATTTGTCTCTCTAGCACGACGTCAATCATTTCAATCGAACGTCAATAGTTGTACAAGCACACTCGTTTAATTTCGCGTGAGTCGCTGGCACTCGTATGATATTGCAAGTATTTCTTTTAATCGGTCGATCTGTTCGCGGTGTGATCCACCGAGTGCCAACCAGCGACTACACAAAATTCCTGGACTGTGGATATCTTGCGAAATGCAGCGGAACTCGACCTGCCCGAAGGATATTGAAAGTCATTGCGGACAAACTAATCTCTATTCGATGGAACGTGTTCCGCCGTAATTGCTTTCGATCGAGATCACCTACGTGTGCGAATTTACGATGTCTTCATATCCCCTTAAAACGCTCGACTATTTGATTGAGACACGTCGGATTACCGGGATTATTCTAATGGCGCAAAAGCAAAGATATTAAAACGTTTGCGAAAATATTAAAGAGGAGAGATCTTTTCTAAATTTTTATCTTTATATAGCTCAATGGAAAATGAGATTATTTGTTCATCATTTTTTGAAGCTTTGTAACATTCGATTTATATAGGTATTGCTTTTTCTAAAAAAAAAAAAAGAGCAAGAGAGTTTTTTCTCTTCATTTTAAATTTTAGATAATTTCTATTATCTATTGAGTGTAAACTCAATTATAATGGATGCATAATTAAATCCACAACAGCATTATACGACGTAAATATAGGGACGGGAATAATTAATTCGCGTTGTGGTTTTCCTCGTGGAGAGACACTTCATTCCGGGAACAAACGCACGTTTCACGTAACAAGGCGTGTTGTTATAAAGAGACGACGATTACGTAGATCGGAAGTAACAATCTTGA
Organism: Mycetomoellerius zeteki; assembly: GCF_001594055.1. Lineage (NCBI taxonomy): Eukaryota > Metazoa > Arthropoda > Insecta > Hymenoptera > Formicidae > Mycetomoellerius > Mycetomoellerius zeteki. The sequence continues at coordinate 2,059,929 of NW_017256594.1, read as the reverse complement.
GTCTCGGGGTCTTGATGTAATATCTTACCTTGTGTCAACGGATCGTGAACACCCCTAACAAGTATGAAATCACTTTTCTCGCGCCGCCAGAACACGCGAGGCGGTGGCCGTCCGGACGCCTTGCACGACAAAGTGGCGTTTTCACCCTCGAGAACGGATACCTCGCCGTCCGAGGTGCCGGAACTCAAAATGTCAGGCGGCACTGGAAGAAAAGAGCTCGGATAATATTTCGTCAGGTGAAATAATAACGCGTTTAAAATTGTATTAAATGACTGGAAATATTATTATACTCAGAAATATTATTATACTGTTAAACAATCAAAGGATGCGATGGTAACCCAACTCCTTCAGTTAAATAATATTTTGTTATTTTTAACTTTACTGTAACAAAATATAAATTAATCCATTTCTGTTGTTAAATTGCTTTTTGAAATAAATAGAATCTGTTATTGACATATGCATTTATTAAATAATAAACTTAATTTAAGTCAGATGTAATACATGTCTTGAGTTAAATTATTTTTTAATTTCATTGTTTCAGTTAAATTAATATAAAAAGTTTTAGTTAAATTAATATAAAGAGGAACAGTGACAACTATAGAAATAATTAAAAATAACGCGAATTGGATATAATTCGATATTATGAATTTAGAGTACCATTATCGTCATCACCATTAGCAAAATTACTATTTTATATCATTACCATTTTCAACATTATTCACTGTTCGTGTGCATACGCAGAATTTAAAATAAAATTTGAAAAATTTCTTACGTATTATACACGGAGAGAATTTTTTCTTAGAATTTAACCTGACAAAATATGACCATCATGGAATAACATTGTATATCGAAGAATTTTAATTTAAATCTCTCTCATTCATTAATAAAACTACAATTAGATATAAAATAAGTTTGATCAATTTTACTGTGCATGGTAAAAATCTTTAAAATATTGTATTGTACCACAACTACCATATTTTCAGAGTAATTTTTAAAAGAAAATTCTCTCTGTGTAGAAGCTGAATTCTTTGGCTTCTTTTATTCAAATCGACATACAGCTGTTTATATCTTTTATTTGCAAATGACGCACAGTAATATGATTGTTTAACCAAGCTCAGTATCGAAAAAGATACGAGAATACGAGTGTCGTTTCTATGCAAATATGTATTAAAATAAATCTAAAGTAAAATATACAATAAAATAAGATAAAATAAAATAAGCTGTGTAAAAAGTATCAACTCATGATAAGAAAGAGTTATTTCACGAATAGTACTATCTAATCCACACAACAAATATATCATGGTGAATTACAAGGACCATGAAGAATATGTTATCAAAAATTTATGACTGTGGAACAAGAATATTTCCACCGACATAATTCCTTATACGCATTTTCTGTTAAATTAATCTCCTGTTACTGGTATGTTTTTCGGAATAAACCATTTGGCGTTTCATTTCATAAAATACGGAAAATTAATTCCACATAGATTTTAATTGCGCTTGAAAAAACAATCGTGAAACTCTTAAATTAATATTTTATATCATAACTCATTTCATTTTGCTATTATATTGGACGCTGGGAGCAGTGTAAAGTTCGATAACAAAAGAATAGTAAAACAGTCGAGTAACAAGCACGTTTTCTGAACTACGCGTGTCTGTGTGTGTGCGTGTGTTTGTGTGTACGAAATGTAAAGTACACCGATCGTTATATCATATAAACCTTCATAGAATGAAACGAATTTCCCGATACCACACACGTACGTTCATCTGTCACAAATTCAACACGTGTCCGAGGATTATGACATAATTTTACCCGATGTCACGCGTTATTGTCTAAGAAACAATTTACGAATGGAATCGAAATCGCGTGCCACATGAAACAATATATCTTCATATAAGTCTCTCTGACGTCCCTTTCCGATTTCCGAAAGAGAACGTCGCGGACGAAGACTGGCGGGTACGTGGACTATAAAGAATCGGTATTGCCGTCGTTCTAACACGATTTAACCAAGACGTTGCTGTGAAGACGACCGAAAAGTCATCTTGAAATCATTCCCGTCACACTCGACGGAAATGAAATATTGGCGGGACATCTCTCCTCAGGGAATGGTTCTCCTAATGGAATTCTATCCAATTCGAAGAGCCGTTCAATTCGTTTCAATTACTATGATCCAAAGCCGAACAAGTATGTCGCGGATATAACGTACACTGCGTACAGAATCGAGAAAAAAAAAGAGAGATGACATTTTCTCGTGTTTCTACCTAAAGGAATTTCATTCCATTCTGCAACGAGGGACCGCTTTTTGGCGTCCAAGCGAATAAGCGCGCATGTACGCGATAGAACGCATTCCTGGTTCATCCTCTCTCAACGCACAAAATAGATGATATTATTCGCGAGTCGGTCCATCGTGATATAAAAGTGAAATTATGCCATAACGGAACATAACGAGCGTACTGAGCGCATCTCTGTGTTGAAATTGAAGCAGATATTCGGGGTTATTTCGTTTAAGACACTACTACCGACGTATAAACTGCGCAGAGTAAATATTAAAGCAAATATTAAAGTTGCATGTATTACGTTGATATACTTAACTTTCGACTGCAGCAACGAATCATTATTTAGATCCGAAGCGAAAATTTTTGGATGATTCTACAGGATTGCCACAAAACTGAAAATTAGGGAAGTCAGAAAATTGTCAGGAAAATTAAAAGCTGTCAGGGAAGTCAGAAAAATTTAGAGAATTTTGTAAAATTTTCTGAAAAATTAAAATTCTTGACTTTAATAAAATTTAACATACATATATCACATCTGCAGTTTTGGAATACTATCAACTTAACAATTAAAACAATGTCAGCAACATCAATTTATATTATATGTTAAATTGATCTCTCAACCAAATATTTAACGGTTTCCAAATCAGGAAATATAAAAAGATTTCAAAATATTAAAAATCGGAGAAAATCATGAAATTTCTGTCTGGAAATCAAGGAAAAGTTATAGAATTTTAGAATGAGGAATTTGTGACAATCTGTATGATTGATACTATAAGGTTCTAAATTGTAGATAAAAAACTTTGAACCTTCCTTTATCAATCGCCGTAAGGCGAAGGTTCACCTACATTCTGTACTTCAAACAAGATGCTTTAGAACTTAGGTATAGTTTTCGTAGCTGTAGTTGAGTAAAAGAAGATAATGTAAATTTGATAGAAACAATTTAGTTCGACATTTGCGTACGAACCACAAAGTATGAGCATCCATCAGCTCAGCGACGCAGTCAGCGAACATCGATAGACTTTCTGCCAGGTAGACTTTCGAACTTTGTTATCGCGTTTAATTAAACTATAAATTAAAGCGCAGCCGTTAGCGTTTCTTATATGACCGATAATGCTCCTTGTAAACTAACTCTCTCGAATCGATATTACATCCTCTTCCTGAAGGGAACACGTGTTACAAATTAAGTTAGTTCAACTAACTCACTCACGGCGGACATGCCAAATTATTTAACGGATTTCATGATGGAATTAAAGGATTTGATATTTGGAGACTGAGATTTTAAAACTTTCTAAAGTGGATTAACGTCGGTTTCTTGAAATCTCTTCCAACCATAAGTTACTAAGCATATAGCACTACAACTACAGTTTACACATTGTGTCCATGTCATCATCTTGCATGGATATGTGTAACGAGGGATCTCTCTGTATTGCGCGACATCCATGCGTATGGCATATGTGTGCTATGGCCTATTCAAACGCGTCGCTCCAGCGGCGAGGCACGCATATTTTCCGGCCCTAAAGCCGACCTGGCCTAATGGAAACGCGGTGCGTGCGTGCGTACGTACGTGACGTCTCTGCCAACAGCCGCAAACCTGGCCGGTTGGTCGGAATGCGACGTAACGCGTGCAATTAGGCATACCTAGGACGTCCACGCATCCCAGCTGGCTCAACATAGGTTTGGTGTTGAGTTGGCACATGTAGCAACCACGATCGGCCTCCTTTAGCCCCCGAATATGCAGCTGCCAAGTGGCCTCCTCGTCCTCCCGCGACTGTGTCTGGTTCTTTGTCTTGGCGTTCTCCAGAGTGACGAAGAATCGAGTCGACTGGATGACCTTACGATCGCCCATTGATAGAATTGTTTGGTCTTCGGCACGTAGCCATCCCACCTGCGGGACAATGATAACGATATCGAGACTTTTCTTTAAAAGAAATGACAAAGATTTCGCGAATTTTTTATCAAAGATCACTGAGGAGAATCAACTGGAAAGATTACTTCTCTCTAACGACTACGGATTTGAATCACTGAATGAATACCGGTACCTCCTACGTAAATTGAAATTTCATTGAGAATTTAATGCTGAGGAATTTCCGGCAATGGTTTCATAAATTATCTTCCTATAATCACACGAATACCGGGATAAACGTATAGAATATTTGGTTGCTACTGCGTTATTTAATAGCAACTGTGCAATTTGATATCTATTTTTTTTAATACAAATAATACGCATAATACAAATAATATAATAACTCTCTGCCAAAGAAATAAACAAGTATGATACGTCATAAATTTTCTGCGATACTTGAAACTAATCTTTCTGCTTTAAAAAGTAACAGGGAAGATCACTATTGGAGGAACGACGTTACCTCACTTAAGTTATCTTCCCGTTGCGGAATGTTATTTTTACGCGACTTTAATGGAACGCGAACGTCTGTTTTATTTTCCAAAGGTTAGTGGAGTAGATGCACCAGTGGGAATATCCGCTTAAGGAATATTGTTAAATTCTACAACTTCTCAAGGATTATCTTTAGAAATGAAAGAAAAATATGAAAATTGTAAGATCACAAGTAAATGATCATTTCTTCTAATAAGTATTTTAATATATCAAAATGTATACGTATATTAAACACATTTTGAATATTTTGAAAATTCATATTTACTGATACAAATAATCTAGATTCAGTTATTATTTGCTGGTACACATTTTGCTTTATATTTTTTTCTATCGGTCCAAGCTATTATTAACTTGGGATAGTTGGGATAGTTCAGTGCATAATCCATAATGATATTCAGCAACCGCGCAGAGATTAACATCAAACATCGTCTTTCGCTCGTGTCCCGCTACGGGTTTGACGAAGCCAATATGAACGAGATGCTCTCCGAACAATATTATATCGCGCGCTATCGTCAAGTGCTCACGTGTGTGTATTCGTACGTGTATGTATGTGTGCACGTCGGCAGTAATTGCTTTTAGGCAAGTACGCATATTGTACCGGCTTGCACCCCGAGGTTGGGTCGGGCCGGTGCGGTTGGCGGCGGCATTGCAGGAATCAGCAGCGACGAAAGGTTCAATTTAACGTCGTATCTAGGTACCATCACTTCACTTAACCGCCGCCAGCCTTCGTCGCGTTATCTCTAACGATGCACTTGGTAATTAATCTCAAGTGACTGTTGTGTGATCCATATAACCATCTTTGGCCATACGCGTGTGGCCGGTTACATGCCGCACTAAGGCACAACCTGGACTGATGTTACCTATACACCTGTGCGACACACGTGTACCTCGCCACAACCTCAGCGGTGAGCTTAGACGAAGGAGTGATCGCTGAAAACAGGATTAATTGGCCTTGAAGACGCACGTTAATACACCGTCCATTTGACACGCGTTGATACAGGATTGATCATATAGTTATAGTTATATATGACGTAGAGACGTATCCAGACTCTTACTTCAAAAGTGATATAACTCAAAAATTAAGTTTTTCAAAAGAGGGGAAAAACTATTTTTCAACTTGATAGAGAATTATTGACTAAATATGCGCCAAAAAAAATGCGACTCTCACAATTAACACTTCAGTTGTCGATTTAGTTAAATAAAGTGAGTGGACGGGGGCAAATTTGATTATAACAAATATTTTGTCCTACCAAATATTTATTCGATACGATTTTCTTTAATTGCAATCACTGCGTTACTGTGTCACACTCAGCAAACATAATAGTGATTAAAAGAGAGTCGCATTTTTTTTGGCGCATACTATATATATATTTTCTTTTTGCCGATATTATTGGATTAGTCAATAATTCTCTGTCAAGTTGAAAAATACTGTACGTGTACTTTTAGAAACATGATCAATTATCATTTCTGTCATTTCCATTTCACAATCTTTAAAAACCATCCTTTTTAACTTGACGATTCGATATCTTACAAATCCCGATAGTTTATCAAAAGTGACATAACTTGAAATATCATTAATAGTTTACAATTTACTTTGATCAACTAACATGATTAAACAATTTCTTCTTCAAATTTCAGTTATTAAAACTGTGTTAACTCTAAATGTTTTTTTGTAGAAGATTCTCTATTTTATGTATAAAAACGACACAATTCAAAATGTGTCACCCTTGTAGAAGATATTATGATCTTTTTGAAAACCTTAAGAACTACACAAGTGCTATTTCGCGGACAGACTGTGAAGTTACCTTAGTTTACTTTTGATGATTGCTAGAGTAATCTTTACTTAACTAAGCGAACGATATCGTGCAATAAAGAACAATAAAATTTTGTCTTTTCGAAAGAAAATTTACCATTTAAACATGCATTTAAAGGTTATTTGAGATGTTAGATGAAATACTGATGATATAAATCAATATATATGAATTATTCACACACAGTTGGAAAAATGTGTTAAATTTAACATAAATCACATGTCCCAAACGGTCCACTCAAATTTTTTAGTTAATTTTACACAAGATGAATATGTTAGAAGATATAAGTAAGAGAATAAATACAAAGAAGGATAACATCGACACAG
>NW_017256594.1:2009086-2053098 GCF_001594055.1 Mycetomoellerius zeteki | reverse complement strand
GGAATGCCAACGTTTCGTGAACCTTGCAGTTCACTTCATCAGGGCGAGGAGCAGCCTGATATGACAGTATCAGGCTGCTCCTCGCCCTGATGAAGTGAACTGCAAGGTTCACGAAACATTGGCATTCCAAGAATGGATCTGAACACGGAGAAAACCCGCGAAACGCAAGATTGTCACATAGGTAACACCCGTGAAAGCCTCAAGAATAACATTATTTTTATGTTACTTGTTCACTTACTCATAAATTTTGTCATTTTGACATTAAGAAACATTGAATATCAATTTCACAAAAAATCTTCAAATAACATAATCACATTATGTTATATTAACATTCGAATATGTTAAAAAATTCAACACAAACTGTTAACACAAATGTGAGTGGACCGTTTCCAATACAAATATACAAATTTTTTTACTGTGCATATATCAATTTTTGTAATCGCTAAATAATTCTGATATAAAATTTGGATACTTTTTCGAATAAAAGGTCGAAGTTCCAATATAAACTTTCAAATATTTTCAGATAAAACATTTTATTTAAAAAAATGTGAGAAAATGTACTAGAATCTCAACTAATAGATAAAAAGATTAAAAATAAACTTCACTAGAAAATTAAATTTATTTTTTATGAAACGATATTTAAAACTAAAAAGAATTGGAACAGAATTTTTAATTTTTTTAGAAAGACAATTGATTATGAGTCTCTATAAGGAATAGTTTCCCTTTGTGTAAGAGCGCTATTTGCGATTATGGTAATGGGAAGGCGGCGAATCGTGCGCCGCATAGCTTAATCGAATCGATGTATAAGTAGTTCAATATAAATCGAGTTTCCGGTAAAAGCGAGCATTTACGCGAAAAACGGAATGCCTTTAGCGATCGAAGAAACGGAAAGGGATTAAACGAGAGAAAACTGAAAGATGACGGAAGTCGCCGTTTGAATCCTTTCTTTATCGAGGTACAATCGATAGCGTTTTAAGTACATTGTCATGAAGGAATAACAGTTTGTTCGCTATGAAAGGAAAGGCACCATCGGCGCCGACTGTGGGGTCATTATCTTTACGGAGAAGATAACGATTCGTTCGATTCTATCCCGGAATAATACTATTCCTCCTCCTCTGTGGAAACGGCATGCTTATCGTGTAAAAAGCTCTTGGGGGACTTAAACGACGACTTAGTTCGGCATTTTGCATGGTCACGATTCTGAAAACTGGTGGATATTCGTAGTAAGTAATCCGCGACTCGAAAGAATGATTAATGAAATATAAATCTGAGGTTTCTATTTCGCTGCACGTTTATAGGATAGCTTCTTTCTTTTACCTTCGTTGTGATTCCAACAATAAAGGGCATATTTCAATCGCTAATCCTCTAACGCATACTTTTGATTGGATTTTCCCCCGGGGTTACTCGATATCCTGTTGAGAGAGGAAGTTTTATTGTAATATTCATATAGAGATGCATTACATTGAATCCATTTACGTGTAAAATCGAATATGATATATCAATAATTTACAGTTAATCACTATTTGATGTTTTTTTGCTGACAAAATTGTAAGAGTCTGTAGCAGAGAGATATATTCTTTATATTTTAATATATTCCATTTTTTTAAATTTAATTGCTAATAATGTAATTATCTCGCATATTTGATTAACTCCCAGAAGGTGGATACGATAGATGGCATTTGTGTCAAGACGGCTTTCGTTATGGATGCTCAATATGCTTAGTGATAATCCTTCGCATCAAAGAGACTTAATCAATATTAATTAGACTCGACATCAATTAGAAATACAAATCTTCTCTTCGTGTATAAAGCATTTCGTTGTTGAAAGTTTCCTCCAATTAAATATGTAAATAACAAATAGAAATGTTAAATGTAGTTTATTGTTTGTGAAATATTAAAAATATAAATGAACAATGAAGCTTTCAGTTTGATAATGGACAATTTGAATAAATGCCAATAAAATATTTTATATATTTATTTAAATTAATATGATTATTTATGTCGAATATTTCAATAATGATACTTTTATATAACAATATTATACATGAGTCATGTTTAAGAATATTGAGTAATATTGATTAACATTGAATCATCAAAATATTTATAAGCATGCATCGCTGAAAAATATATGAAATTAATTCGTTATTAATAGTACGATCATATATATAATTATATATATTCTATTATATTGTATATAATGTGTATAACGAATAACCGTCGAAACATAGGAAATAAATTGTATCTACGTGATAATTATCAAGTACCTAATTGTTTGATCGAATCTATTGTAGTAGATCAGGCAGGGTGATTGCGCGTGGAACTGAATTTAATGAGATTAACAGGATATTCGGTACGTAATCTGTTTGAGTCCTTTGAACAGGATAACTGATTGTCCCAATAGAACGCTATACACCAATCGTTGTACACGATTTCTTCTTTTCGTCGCAGTTTGAGAGTTACTTTTCCCGAGTGTGCAGTTTCATTGTGTGCCTTAATTTAATAACTGAAATACTATTTCTCTAGTTATTCGTACGTACGTTCGTACTTACGCTACCCTCGTCTCCGGGTGCGCTTTTATCTGAGGATTTTCCACGGTCTCGTTACAACAAGAAGCGCTCGTTGCAACAGGAAGAGACGTAGAGAAAGACTTCCTCTGCCGGCTGATAAATTAAAAACGAGTTCTATACTTATCCGGACGGAACCGCTCGACCGCCATTTCCACCGCTAGCCTTTGTAAGAGCATTAGCACCTTGAATCTAAAGGCTTACGTTCCTCGGTCGCCGAAGTATAAATCTATCTCTGTGAATCGTCCTGAACCGGTGCCGGCGGCTACGTAGTACTTCACTGTTGAAAGTCTCCTCTTCTCATACTTCTCATACTCTTGGCCGTCCAAACGAGGCGCAAAGTATTTTTCTTGAAAAAAACAATTCCTGAACAGGCTCGATGGCTGATACACACAGTATATCCGAACAAGTTACGAAATTCCCCGGTGGGCACGTCTCGGCGGCGGCTGGTACTACCCCTTCGGTGTAATATTTCGAAAGACCTTGTCTTACGAATCTACGTTAGCGCTAAGAGATTGCTCCTCATACCCCTTTACCCGCGATGGCTCTCCCCCTTTTCTCTCCATTGTAATCATGGAAACAATCATTCTCTCTCCCTGGCTCCTCTTCAGTCCGACTACGCTCTCCCTGCTTTCTCTCTTTCTCCCTCTTTCTTTCTCTTCTACCATTTCACGGACAATCCCTATGCCGCGTTCAGTATTTCTCGTTCTCTACTCTGCCACTTCCGCCTCTGTTCCTCGTCTGATTGTATGACCGTTCATCTCTGTTGATCTCTCTTCGCAAGCACTGCGGAATTCAGTGTGTCTCGTTCTATCGTTGCGCCGAAGGCAAGTACAACGTATTTGTGGCGCGAGGTGCGGTGTGCTGATGGCAAAGGCAATGTGCGACTGATAGTAGTGGTGGTGAGGGTGCTGGTGGTGGTGACGGCGACGGCGAGCTACCCTTTCGCTCGCCTCCGCAGCAATCACCGATTTGTCTGAATAAGCCCCGGGCAAGTATATGCTCATGCTTACCCTGGGGAAACACCACTTCGGCCAACTGACACTCTCTCCCTCTCTCCCAGTCTTGCCTGTTTGTGTCCTCTTCGTCGTGCCAACAGTCTGCCTAGCTAGCGTATACCCCCGTTCTCGTTTTCGGAATCCCTGAAAATGTTCTCATTCATCGATGCTTGATGGAAATATCGATAGAAACAGTCAAAATATAAGCTGCAGCAAGGGAGAAATGAGATGAAGGAAAGAAAAAGGAAAGACGCCATCCAATTGGAGGAGAAACTTGAGTTTCTCCTCGTGTATTGTCGTCAATGAAACTAGTAGGAAGAAAGGCAAGAAAATATGACAAAGTCGTCTTACCGGTTTTGCTTAGGGACAGTTCATAACTCCTTAACAAAAGGATGTGGCGTTATTGTAGTGATCTTAATTATAGTGATATAGTGTACAAGCTTGTTGATTTCAATAAAATGTGAATTAGCTAATTATTGTACACAGGATATTTTCTAAAAAAAAATTACGAGTATTAAAACAACTTTATTACGAGTATTAAAACAACCTGTATAATAAATCATAATACAGGTAACATCTCTCATCAACATAATGCCTTTAACGTCTGTAACGCCGAAAGTGTAAATTATAAAATATTTCATGATTACATTTTGCGATGATAGGAGAAAGAAATGTTCTGTCGCGACTACGTTACATAACCCGTGTTAAGTTCACTGAACAATAAGGAAGTGAACATTCTCTTGAACGGGCAGTGAGATATGACTTAGTAAACTTGCAACTTCGCTCAACTATAAAGGACGATATCTCGCGAGAGAGAAGGTTGACGGTGATAAATGAATCGTCATAAGCAACTAAATTCGTCTCGACGTGCTTCTGAAAACGCCGCTATTCATATTACTGTATTCATATTCATTTATGATCTCAATCTTCCCCCATTTCGCGTGAATCGTCTGAAGTGTAATTGGATTATGTACGGGTATCGAGAAGCTTTCGTGGATTTATGTTTATCGGATATTTGCTATTGTGTTTCGCCGGTCCAAGTACCTATACACGTCTATCCTATTTCACTATTAGTCCTCTCGATAATAGATGATCTTATGTGAATTGATTCGATCCGCTTTGAGCTAGCCAACATCCACAATTACGCGAGTGGACTGTAAAATCGAATAACGATGTCAACTGATTGATGGAGTAACGATGAGATTGAGTAACAAATTAAATACTTTTATTGCTACCAATATAAAGATATCTTTTAAATATTTGAATTTTTTAGAAACAGAAAAATTAATAAGAATCTTCTGATTGCATTTAAGATGTAAGATTATAACGAAAAGAGGAAATAGTACGAATCTCCTACTTCACGCTTAGTCTCCCTTCCCTTAAATACGGTAGAATCGCTTTGATTTCTTCCAAGCGCGCGTTTCGACTTTGCGCGAAGGCGCAAATGAGAACGTTTAAGGGATCAGAACTGTCACGTACACCTCACAGAAGATATCACCGTCCATTTTTTTCTTGATCCGTCTTCCGCGTCGACGGAGGAAGGGAAAAAGAGATAGACACAAGTCTGCCGCCCTGCATCTCGGCGATTTGCCTCGTTTTACTTCCTTGAAAAGGTGCGGCGGATACTAAAAGCTTCAAGCTTGTCGGTGCCTTTTTTTCGTTTAGGTGGAAGGCTTTAGAAAGATCGGTCGAGACGAGCACAAGAATAGTAAGAAAACACTGAGGAACTCTGCTAAGATAAAGCGCTGAGAGAAAGAGCTGCTGGTAAAGTGTGGATCAGAATGTTGTGTGTGCGTGTATATGTGTGGATACGGCTGTGTGCGCGCGTGCGAATTTTTATCTACTTGTCGCGAAAGGCGTTTTATAATCTCCTGAAAATTGCACGCTTTTAGGATCGTACTTTTGTGTCGGTAGCTGTCTCCATTTCCTTTCATCCATTATGATTGTCTTTTAGAGTTGGCTTCCTTGCTAATTGGCAATATTCGATGAATGAAACTTTCCTGGAAAGATATCCGATTAGCTTAAAATATTAAACGCAAATAATAATAGTTTCGGTTATACAAATTGTCTCGCAATCATTGTATAAATTATCTTTTTGCATTTTTTTTGCATTAATAAATGCACATGTAATTCCATGTTTTATATTCTACGTTTTTACGTTTATAACGAAAATGGATTTTATTATAAGAAAAGGGTCTTTGATATATTTTACATATTTTTATGCCATCAAATATAACACTATTATCAATTGCATGATGTGCACGATGAATCAATTTGATATATACAAGAAAAAATTCATATCAATTCTCGTTTCTATATGTAATTCTATTTGACCGCAATAAGAAGCTTTAATTATTAATTGATTTTATACATAATAATTATTAATTATATATAAATTATTTAATACTTTTCTTTAATAAAAATTTTAATTGCATAAATCTTTTTCTTTAGGTAATCCTGTATATTGAATCTAACATCCATTTATAAAATAATATTTATCTTACTTTATCGCAGAAAAATATGAGAATTTATTATTATTACTATTTTTTCATTTTTATATTTCGAGAAAAGTAAAATTGTGTGAGCTTAATAAATTAAAATAAATTTGTTATCTTTTTTGCGGCAAAGTTATTTTGTTTAAAACATAATTCTCATTTTATTAAAATCATAAAACTTTACTTCTTCTGGAACGTAAAAATTTGGGACAAAATAATAGAATAATAATTTACATAAGTATATTCCAATTAAAAGAAGGACTTTTTATTTAAATAAGCATTAGAGTTAATGTATGAATTTATCAATGTAATTTTTAAACACAAAAAATAGAATATTCTATGTACATTATGAAGCTTTGTATCAAATTTTGCAAAATAGAAATAACATAATTATGTTATGCGGTTATACCTCAATGGATTATTAATTCAATTATTGTAATTCTGTGTATTTAGCCTTATATTTAGCTACACGTATTTATTATTTAATATATATGTATATATGTTATATTTTATATAATATGTATTATATATATATTTTATATGTATATTTTTTGATTCTTTAATAAATATTCTATTACATGGCATGTGATATCGTAAATCGAATTTTAGACTCGTATTCAGAATGCGCTTTTATTTCTGAAATTCTATATCTGTAATGTATATGTAACGCGAATAAAGCTAAATGCGCGCTAACATTGTAATAATTTTGAATACGAGCCTAATATTGTATTCTATTACCAGGGGGCTGGGCAAAAATATATTATTAAAATATTTATTTGAAATATATATATATAACAAAATACAAAATTTTATCAATCTTAATATTTGAAATACAAAATACTAATTATATTTAAATACTAATATCTGAAATATGTTATCTATCACGAAGTAAATTTATAAGTTGTTCAAAATAAAGGCCGCGACACAGATTTTTGCATAACGCATAACGTACAATGCATAACAGAATTAACCAATCAAAGTTCTTCTTTTCTGTGAAGTGGAAGGAAAGGAAGGATTCAGATTAGCTGATTCTTTTATGTGTTATGCGTGATGCTTTATGCAAAGGTCTGTGTCGCGGTCCTAAACTTGATACATTACGTATTTCGTAGTATGACAAGTAGTCGATAATCTTCGGCGGTTGTTTATTTCGTATGTGCAGTGTATGTGAAGGCCCGTCTACAATACATGTAGTAAGCTTGGTTTAAGAAGTAAGAGTAAGAAATAAAATTAATTTATTTCGCTTACGCCTACAGGTCTGTCTACAATACACGCAGTAAGCTTGGTTTAAGAAGTAAGAGTAGATGTAAGAGTTTAGAGTAGGTGTAGATGTAAGCGTAAGCGAAATAAATTAATTTTATTTCTTACTCTTATTTCTTAAACCAAGCTTACTATTGTATTGTAGACGGATCTTGACACGTACTCTCTCTACTTCTATTTCAGCGCATTATTACCTCTCGAACATATATAGATCAAGAAGAAGATATCGTGATTATTCTCTTTAGGAGATTAACTATAATCAACTCGCGCGTAATTGATCCGACGATTCATAAGCTAATCGACGCGATAGCTATTTATCGAAGTAGGTATTTTGCGCGATTTGATCGGTTGAAGTGGAGGTCGAATGGGAGTTACAAATTATTATTCCATTGTAAAATTTACGTGCGATTATTTCTTTAACGATGCTTCGAATGTACCTCGTCGTTTTTTTTTTCAATTTAAAATATAATTTGTTTTTTTACTATTTTTGGATTGAAAGCGCAAAATAATATTATTGGATCGAGTGAAGCGAATAGTAGTGACGTATCGATTATTTATTATTAGATAACACATATATTTCGCGGAATTTATATATTGTACGTGTAACTGAATTTCAATCGTACATTTTCGAACGGTTTATCGTGTCTTAATTAGTCTTCAACTCAATTTCATTAACCACGTCGTATTATACATTGGAATAAAATTGCAGACGTCGTGTTCGAATTTTTTGATCGTTATCGAGATGTACGTTCGCGAATGTGGAATCGATCGATTCGGAGCGACGCGTTTTTAATTAATAAGTACAATCGTGATTAATTCCCCACGTTTCGATAATTATCAACCGCGTGATATGAATTTCGCGTTCGGACATCGATGGTTGCGTTCATTTCCGAGACACCGAACTCAAGTAATGAAAAACCGTGATGTAATACGATAACAACGATCGTCTGTTAATAATTCGTTGGAAATGGAAACTGAATATTCCTCATACATTTACATATTTTATAACACATGAAATATTTCCACGACAATTTGGCTGGCAAACACTGCCAATTCGATATTTTTTGCGACGTCAGAACTCACTGCGTTTACCTTAGCCGTTTTGTTTATCGTTCAAGCGCTAATGGTGTTCTGTATATATGATCCGTCTTCGCATTATCTTTCATGTTATTATCGAAATTAATTCCGAATCTATCAGCGTCACGATATTTATTTAATAAGTACGATTGCAATTAGTTTCGTATCGTGATATTCAATGGCATAAAGGTACGTCCTCACTAAAACCGAAACTTTAATCGACAAAGCCGATCGGCATGTTGGCTTCAATTAGTTCATTGAAGTCAATATACCAATTAGCTTTGCCGATTGAACGATTGGCTTCAGTGAGGACATGCCTTAACCTAACATAAATGCGGCATATATGCATCAGTGATTTATCAAAAGCCTCTATCATTCAACATTCATTGCGCGAAACGTGATTTGCGCATATATAAGTAATCTGATATAATAAAATCTAAAGTGTGTCGTGTAAAGTACGGACAGTTATTGTATTCTGAAAATTAGTACCGAAATTGCGAGATTATAATTAATCGTGATTGTTTTTATCAGTATTGCGAGTGTGATGAATCTGACAACCATGAGGAAAACCTTGATATCCTAAAAGGAAGGAGGAGGAGGCCTAGGAGAGACATCGGGTGCCAGCGGAACATTCTCGGGGTGAGTAGAATCTATCATTAATTTTAATAATAATCTTTCGAAATATTAACTATTTTGGGCGTTGTTATAATTTTTCGATATGTTTTTCAGTTCATTGTAATCGATATTACAATTCTGCTGCTGCACATCGTATCGGTGAGTGTAAATTATCTTTTATTTTGAGATAACAGATCTGTATTTATTCGAAAATATCAGATATAATGTATATCAAATGTACGTATTAAATTAAAGAAAAATAAATATATGCATATTGAATTAAACAAGTTAGGACTAGTTTGGAATATTTAATTTTGGAATTTGTATAACTTGTCTTTTTTTTTGAGTGACGATAGAACGCTATAAAATAATCGATTACTCATTATTAATTACTCATTATTTATTTTCGCCATAATCCGATTGATATACAACATTTTAAGAGCATATTTTGAAGATTAATTAAATATCTTAGTGTTACATTAGTATATTTGATTAATTTCTTCTTTATTAAAAAAAATATTAATACAAAAATAACTGTTAAAATATTGTATTTAGGGGACATATTTTGTATAATAAATCTCGAGAAATTTTATATTGATAACTACAACTGAAACTTTAACTAAGTGAAAATAGAGAATTTACCAAGTCGAAAATTACGTATTCCGTCTGATCATTTTCAGCCTTAACTACTAAACTTTGCCATTTCAAGCTGAACGTATATTTACTTAAGTAAACTAATGCAAATACTAACAAATCTTGATTAAATTTTCTCTAACAATACATTTAAACAGAAATATTAAACGACATATCTACAGTGACGTATTATGAATAACGATATATATAATTCCGAGAGAAATAACAGTTATGTTTGAATCAGTATCGATTTTCGATAGGGATACGAACAAACTTATTATTAGTTCAGTATCGTAGTTTGCATAAGACAAATAAACGTAGGGATTGCGCGTTTATAACATCAAAATCAGATTTTTTTCTAAAATTCTATTGATCTTATTTCCAAACAATAATATGATGGGGCGAAAGGTATTTTTTCAAGAAGATTTAAAATTTTTCGCACTGAAATATCCGAAATAAAGTTTATATTGAAAAAAAATTGCATATTCGACGTTTGGAGCTGCGATGAAGCGCGTAAGAAAATATAAAAAGCATTATGAAGTTTTAATTAGTGATGTATATTGACAAAGTTGGATGAGCCGATATCAATTATACATTTGCTATTTCGTTTTACAAAGATTGAATCCTCAATCGCGTACATGTGTTAACATTTTACGCTGCACGTACAAACATGAATACGTATGTACATTCATGCGATGGACAACCATTTGCTCGTCTGCTTTTCGTATTGTTTCGGAGAGAGCGGTATTTCACCGCGAGTTATATTTAGTTAAAATTGTTAAGCAAAATTAAGTAAATTTAAATTTACTATTTGTCTTTTCTATCGCAACCTTGGGCGGCTGTTTATATATATCTTTTTTCTCCTAATATATAATTTATATGAGGAAATATATACATTTGTCTGCCACAACGGTAAAGGTGTTCCTTATTTCTAGACAAACTTTTCGTTTACTTTGATGCACCTTCCTCTACTTTTAACGTGAGTTTTAAACGATGTGCATACTAGAAAAGACTTGAATTATCTCACGACGGTTTGCATGTAGAAAACGCGGAGTGAAATTTTACTTTTAATAACTAGCGTCATGCGCGCATGGTTTGTCCGCTAAAAGGCATGCTATTATTACAACGCTTCTTTGTGGCCACGTGCATAAAGCGTTCTTATTACTATCTATCCATGGTGTACAAATATGCGAGTTTGTTTGTGGACGGGATATGCTGCAGGGATATGATGCACTGTATAAAAAATAGTACACGCATACGAATATATGCATCCATAAAAAAAAAATGATTAACCGTGTGCGTACGCCGAACGGTAAACAACTATTGCACAGAGTGTTTTTGGCAAACCGCAAAGTGTATTCGATTTTTGTTCTACTCGTGTAGAACTACATAGGACGCGGTGGAAAAAAGGGAGAAAGAGAAATAGGAAATAGAAGTATAGCGCATATAATCCGCGCATGAAAGCTCGCGAATAGCATTGTTGAAGGCGCATTGTTGTTATCCATGTGCATATCTCGTACTTCGAATGAATTACTGAATCGTAAACTACAAGACGCTGTAGAATAAATTAAACAGGATAATTACGCTGGCTGAACATTAACGCCGTGGCAGTATTGCGAATATCGGGGGGTATTATATCATCCAAACGTTTAATTAAGCTGCTTAGGTGCTATTCAGTATTCTGGAAATACAAAATGTTATTTAACATGAAAAGTCCTTAAAATATACAGGGAATCCAGACTTGTTAACTTTCTTATTAATCGCGAAATATAATGGTATCAACATAGCGTTTTTTGGTTCGAAATTAGAATGCTATCGTAACCATTAACCATTTTCCCCGCTTTATTTAACTTTTTCTGTATTTGCACGCAATATTATAACAATGAAAAAAATGTTCTGTATTCATTTCATCAATTACATTTCCAAATTCGTTTTATTTTCCATGTCTCTTTATAATTGCGCTATTTTTTTGGATATATATTAATTGTTTCGTGGAAACCATACTAATTGTAAGTAATTTAAATTTTTTATTATTGGATATTGTTTTGTGCACTTAACGCGCTCTGAGTTTTTTATATTTTTTTAAAAATCAATAGTGTATATGTACTTTAGATTAATGTTTCACAATTTTTGAACGAAATTTAATTTCATATTATTTTCCCATTTTATCGTGCACTTTATTTTAGCTCGTTCGATCGGTAATACATATAACGGTTTTCTGCAAAATTCATTCAATCTCGCATATCGCGACGCTACTATAATTAGCGATCAATTGATAAAGACGCATTCATCGAGATTACAGGCTGGATAGATCAATCCACATTGTGGTTATCGAATTTTATTTTGTGGAAAGTCGCGCAAGTATAGATCAACAGCTGTTAAAAGCACTATAGCTATAAAATAACACAAAATAATGACGACGCACATTTAACCGCACGTAAAAGCTTTAGTCCGGAGAGAAAAAAATCACTCGTATGACGTTCAATATGAGTGTTTCACACCAAATCATACGCCGCATTCGTTTGCGTGCCCGTGGCACGACTTTAAATTCTAATTAATCATTTCGAGCGACACTCATTATAAGAGCAATCGGCATTGTGACCGATGGCAAAAAGCTCTCTTGAGAATGAAATGTTTTTAAAAAAAACATTTGTATACATACTGCTACTAGCAGATAGTTTTTTTTTACGTATGACTTATTAAAAATATCTTATACATTTGCGTTGTAAATTGCTATTGATTGCATTATGATCACGTCGCTACCTTGGTACCATTTGCTTTTTTTATTTCTCGAGTATTCTCGGGAAGACCCAACATGAAATATGAAAAAGTTATCTCGATATTTCATATTAGCAGTTTGCAATGCTAACCCGAGGTAACGTACACGAATACGCGCAAAAGAAAATTATTCCGGGTTAACTCGGGCGTTACTGAGTTTCCAGTACACTTAAATGATGTGAAAAAATTTTTCTTTTCATGTCGTTTTTTTACTTAAAAGTGACACGACTCAAAAAAATTAAGTTTTTCAGATAAGCAGAAAAGCTGTTTTTAACTTAACTAAAAATTATTAACTAGTCAAATAATATCTCGACAGAAGAATGTACTTTTAGAAACATGATTAAATGTCATTTTTGTCATTTTCATTTCACCTTTAAAAAAACCATCCTTTTTGGGTCTGGAATTTGATATTCTATAAAATTATATTAAATTTGGAATGATACATTAAAAGTGATATAATTTAAAATATCACTAACAGTTTATATTTATCTTGATCAGCTAAAATATAACTAAATTCAAAATAAAACAATTTCTTCTTTAAATTTAAATCACCAAAATTGTTTTAACTCTAAATGTTCTCTGTAGAAGACTCTTTTTTTATTTACAATTCAAAATATGTCATTCTTGTAGAAGGTACTACGATCTCTTTGAAAACTTTATGAACGACACAAATGCTATTTGGTGGATAGACTGTGAAGTTTACTTTTGTTTAGTAAATTAGTTTACCTTTAATAGAATAATCTTTATATTATATCTAACTCATTTACGGTATAATAATTTAAAAATCAAATTTTTCGTATCACTTTTGAGAACAAAATAACAATGTTTTGTGTGTCGCAATATGGAATGAATGGCGAATGTTTGGTGCAACGTAACACAAAGAAGCCACTCTTCAATCGCTCTTTAATTCTCTGACGCAGTTATTCTAATGGGCATGTGTAGCTATTTTCTCGTCATTTATATCGTCTTATTTCGAGCGAACGAGCGGAAAACTCACACTCGCGGAAAAATACAAGAAATTGTGTATGCGGAGCGCGCAAAAAGGTACGCTGACATCTGCCAGATCCAGCCTAGGGCGACCCATTTATTTCCACAGGATTACCCGAATTTCAGATTCTCTTATCGCTCTAGCAACGTGCGCTTATGCGTTTCCAAGTCGGCTAATTAGCGCTCGGTGCTTGTTCTGCCGCGAGCGTCGACGCGCCGCGTCGAGCCGAGTCTAGCCGCGTTTCTTGTGAAAATTTCACCGGCTGCTTACCTTGTAATTTCCCACTTTCCTGATGGTACAGGAGAGGGCGACCTCTTTGCCAATAGCGGCGGTCACGTTGCCGATCGGCTCGGAGAAGCTTGGCACATCTGCGAACCAAAAGAAGCTTCGCGTTATGCTCTTAATTAACTTCAGGCATTTTAAGATCCTTGTACAAGCAATGCGCGATACCTTATAAAATTTTAACTGATAGACTTTTTAAATGAAGTTCTAAAAGAGAGAAATAAAAATAAGAGTGAGTGAGTGAGTGAGTGAGTGAGTGAGTGAGTGTGAGAGTGAGTGAGTGAGTGAGTGAGAGAGTGAGAGAGAGAGGGAGAGAGAGAGAGAGAGAATATCGTTGTCATTTATATTTAGAGACAGGTTGTCTGAATAGAAGTTTAATTGCATGAAACTTTCTGAAACTCGCGATTGTAGTTTTAACAATGTTTTTTCACAGATATACAGAGAACTTTTCAACAAAATGTTCGAAGACAAACGTCGTATTTACCGACTTTTTAATATTCGTTATCGGATATCTTGATAATATAAAATATTAAAATTATGATTAAATTATGGAATCGAGCGAATAACAAGCATTAAAAGTGCATGAATTATCACGAATTATGCTATTGTTCGTTCACTGAATGTTCAATTACATTCATCACAGATAGATAAAATAATGAATTAACTACAATAGATTAATCGTCTTTATTGATTAATTAATATTACTTCGAGAACAATTCTCTTTAGAGTGCAATTATTATATAATTCAGGTGGTTACATCGCGCATAAAAATAATTTATAACCGGGAAACGATGGAAGATTTAAAATAACGATTAAGGACAACTCTTTCAAATAGGGTAATTAAAATCACATAAAGCATTTAACCCTAGCTATACATATTGGGGTCCCCAGTCAGAAACCCCAGTGCAATTTACTAAATCGAGATTTTTCGTATTTAATGAACTTTCGTATTTAATGAACTTTTTTTTTTCTTTGAATCTATATATCTCAAAGCTCCTTAATTCTATCGACTTTTACACATAATGGACTTATACCTTAATCAATTCTCCATCGATTGAAAAAAAAATTAATTGAAATATGCCCATTGTTACGAAAGTTATGGTAACAAGTATGGATGGGGTCCCAGGGATCCGAGTGTGTATATCAAGGGTAAAAAAAGTGTGTAGCTGGAATTAATATTGCTCAATATTGATTATAATATTAGGAGGTGCAGAAAATTCTAAAAGAAGATAATTCTAAACAACCTTGAATTATTTCTAAATAATAAAATGTATATATTGTATGAAATATCTAGGTAATTCGAGGGTTTCTCGTTACGAATTGTAAATAGTAATTATCGTGCTTACTGTGCACACGAAATTTGAACGCGTTTTGCAATTACATCTCTGCGCACGATGATTAAAATAAATATTTCTCGATGCATTATTGGCGCTTCAGTGATACGTCGTGTGCAAACGATACATCATGTCACAGTGAGATTATGAAACTAATATCGTTCGTTCAACTTTCCATTTCCGTAACGTAAAATAATGTTATAAATATTCGGCCCCGTCGATAAATCGTTATTTTATATGAGGCTTAGCGCGCGCGTTGCTTTGACAAATATTTTATGCCACTCGAGGCAGACACAGTGCTTTCGATGTTCATGATTCGTTGCCTCTCGTTAAAACGCACGTGACGGTGCAATAGCGGCGATTAACGGCTTGTTGATGCATATATTATAATACCATATCTCGAACGGTGAAGTATAGTTTTAATTTCCTGTCAAGCCCCAAATTGTAGCTCGTTGACGTATATGGTGATGCACCGAGTTGTTTCTATGCATAAGAATCGTGGGACGTGTTACAAGACCGATATAAATGAGGAATATAATAATGAATATTCATCAAAATCCCAACTATGGAGAGGCGTTGATGAATTCTTCATCACAATAGCGTTAATCTAAAATATATTGTGAATACCTCGTTCGTGGCTTTCGTGAACATACCACAGCTTACAATAAGCTCAAATACGCACTTGCGCGCTTGTATGTATTCAATGCAAATTCCTCATACAAAATGGTTTGAATAACTATACCTCAAAACGCACATTGTACTGAAATCTGAACATTAAGATAACGGGAGAAATTACATATTATTTATCAAGTACATTAGAATTACTACGTCGGAAGTTTGCATGCGCATTACGTTATAAAAGCATCCTTTAATTTCCAATTATGTCATTAAGATCTGAGAACTTCAACTGTCACATCTGGCGGGTAATTATATAATTGTTAGTGAACTTGTCCCCTTTTCACTTTTGGCTGCTTGAATTCTCACGCGATCTCGTGGAATCTCATTGCTTAACGTTGAAAGGTCTTACGTGATCTCAGCAAATTCACGTGAAGATTTTCGCTTATCATCTTTCTACTTCTCGAGGAAAATTACGTAATTGATCTCCTGAGTTGTCCAATTTTCCTACAATAAAAGAGTCTAGATTCATTTTTCTTGATTCATTTGCTTGCTCTCGAGAACAATGTACCGGCTTTATTTTACGAAAGCGATTCTTTCCATCAGACCGGCATCATAAAATCGAGTCGCGAATATGGCGTCTGAGAAAAAGAAAAAGCACAGATCGAAGTGGAAAGTATTACGAAACGCTACACACTTTTATAAGCAAGAAACCGTCTTTCAGCCCTGCAAGCTGTGGTGGAAATGCAGGGCGAAAAAAAAAGATGAGAAGTTTAAGCGAACAACATTCAGCTGTATCGTAGGCACGGCACGTGGCGCAATATTGAAACATGCGCGAAGTCAAAGTTTGCAAATACCACCTCATCGCCGAGTCATGCTCCTGGGTGGTGCATCGAGCGTGCAGCATCCGCCGGTCTTTTCCATCGCGGTTGTATCGAACGGAAGAAGTCGCGACTGCAAACTATATCGGCCAATCTGGAAACGTGCGATACTCCGAAATATGTCGAAACTATACTTGGACCTTTTCGGCTGGTTTCGTACGTGGTGCGGTGAACGAATGGTAGTGGACGAAAGACTGCAAGTTGGACGTGGTTGAAAATGTGTTGATGTGTTGGTTTGCGGGGGTCCGTTGATCTCGAGAGGAAAAGCAGAGCGTCGGTAGTATTATGATAAGATATTCACTGACAGAAACAGGAGAGGAAAGGAATTTTCAGCTTCCACCGCTGCCGTCCCCGCGTATCTAGAATGTAATATAAGGAGACGTGGGGGAAAATAGCGACGTTACTCGCTTCGAGTGGCCTCGTCTGTGGGGATGAGACGGGAAGATAGGGAGAGAGAAAGAGAGAAAGGGAGAGAACTAGAGAGATTTTGCTTCTCTCGAGAGAGGGATGATACTGCGAGCGATAGGCGTGTGTATGGGTGTAACGTGATGGGCTGCGCATGCACACTCGTACCGGTCTTATTTTATGGCGAAATTATTCTGGGAGAAAAATAATTCAATCTCTGCGAGCGGTGCAAGTTACGGTACTTGGCATCCGCGCTCCCGTATTCGAGTGCCGTTCGTTTCTGTGCAGGACTCAGAATGCCGATCGAAGAGCGTATCGGCTTTCACTTTCAGTTCTTGACATCGGTATCCCGCAGCGATAATCACGTGAAAAATAAAAATCCCTAGTCGAGAAAATTGATCTTCCTGTCGTTGTTTTGCTGCGTTTCAGTTTACAAGACGAGAACGGTAGACGAGCATGCGACAAATTATTTACGTGGTCACTTTCAGTTTTTTGCGCGTCTTTGCGAGAAGAGGGACATGTGTGTTTTTAAAGTGGAATTTAAATATCGCTTGGGATGATAGCGCAATCAAAATACGAATTTTTACACTAAAAGAAAAGATTAGCTGCTACAGCAAATTAAATGGTAAAATATGACATAGCATTTTTAATTGGCTGCAGCAGCTAATTTTTGGTTGCAGCAGCTAATTTTTGGTTGCGTTAGTCTATCTGCAATGTTAATATATTCTCGATAAGTTAATGCAACCAAAAATTGGCTGCTGCAACCAATTAAAAATGCTATGCCATATTTAGCCAATTTTTTCTTTCATGTAGACTCGAAGGAAGGAACTTTTTTAAATATTCAACTTTACACAGTAATAAAGGATTACTGTAAAAATATATTAACCTATCGGTGTATTACATTTTGTAGAAAAATGTTTACGTTCGATCCGTCAATTTAAGGTATAGATTTTTGTAGACGTGAGCGAAGGGAATAACTGTAATGGGCGAATATCCCCGAAACTATTTGAAATATCAAAAAATCGTTTTGAATTTTCAAGCAAAAGTTTGATGGAACATGGGCGCGTATGCGATGGAAACATGGAAAACCTATATAGCAATCGAATAACTAAACGTCAAAAATCAGGTGTCAGATTTCGTAGTTGCACTCGAACAACTTGAACTGTTATCGTTTCCATTAAAAACTTGCATTCGTTAAAATAACTTAAAAATTCGTCAAATCTAAAGTACGTTAATTTTACAATAACTAAAATTTTTAAAAAGATGCTAAATTAAATATAATTATAATTTCATATATATATATGTGTATATTTAGATACAGGGCAGTTTTTTGTAAATATTATTATATTTTATTTGTTTTATATTTTTGGTATATAATATTCCGCATGTAAATTTTTGAGAAATACAAATGTATAAATATTATATCGAAATTATGGACGGAGAATAATATGAGATAACGTAATTGTAATGCACATACTAAATGAAAATTATTTCTGCTTTATAAATTACAAAACAATTTTTATTTAATTTCACAATGTTTTATTTCTATATTGTGGGTTTTCATGCTCATTTCGTGATCATTAGCGCATCGATTTTACGCGAAACAATATTTAAAATATTTTTATAATTTTACATTTTGCTTTTTGCGATCATAATCATTTGTAAGATGTCGCGAGTACGGTAGCGAATAAAAGTTGCGACGGTCAGTAGTAAAGGTAAAGCATGAGACCGACGCGACGTCGTTATGTTCTTCCGTGTCGTAAAATACGTAACTACGTTAGCGGCTTTAAGCAATCGAGATTCGAACGCGATAGAATGGTTGCACCGTTTCTGTAGCAGTTTCTCTGCAGGAAGCCTCCGGAGTGAGAAACTTGATATCAAAATAAATGGCCGTACCATATCGTGACGTTGTAAAGAATCTGAGAGAATTCGGGCGTGTACGATGATGTTAAACCAAACAATATTGTACTCGTGATACATGTGAACATTATACGTATCCCAATCGAACGATAAATCCATCAAATCGAAACATTTTTTTCTTAAAAAAAAAAGCATGACACATAAATAACGGCGGAAGTTATGTAATAAATCTATACGATTGTTACAAAATTTCTGCGAAATTACTCAGCTTCGATAAGATCGGCGTTTCCGGAATAATAGAAAGGAAGTTGGCTGGAAAAGTGAGGAAGGTACGGAACACAATTTAAAAGTGGAGAGGTCAATGCAATTCATGAAACTTCATTTTGAATACGATTTTTAACATTACAGAAATGAAAGAAGTTATCACAAACGATAATTGTACTTTCCCACTCTGCATAATTATACGATTTCATTCAAACATTATTTCTTCGTTATTCATTAATCCGGACGAATTTATCGATCTAATAAATTAAGAGCATATATCAATATCATGGCTGGACTATATCGAGGGTCAATAGTCTCGTTACTCGTGAATTACGTGATGAATTACATGAAACCGAACTCTCGTTAGGCAAACGATCGAATCGACTGGCCGTGTATAGTTAAAAAATAACTAAAGAAGAAGACCAATATCCATTCTGTACATATACACGTGCGAGTAATAACTTTACCAAGTTATCGTATTCACATCGATCGAAAATACTGGGGCACTGCTATACAAACGGAATTTTCAAAACGGAATAAAATGTAGAGGAACTGAACGCGAGATTGGTGATTCAGGCCGATTGGCAATATTCGCAAATAAAGGGACCGATTCGTTCGCGTGCAACGACCGATTTTCGCGATCAACAATAACGCCGCGATCTAACTCAGTTTTCCGCGCGTTGAAACATAAATCTTGGCGCCTTGTGCGGAATTTTAGAGTCCGAGCGAAATACCGGAAAGCGAACGCGTGCACGAAGGGAAATGGGACCTCCAAGATCGAAATCGACGTTCAGCTGCCAGAGACGACAACGACGACGACGACGACGACGACGACGACGACGACGAGGAGGAGGAGCCGCGTGTCGACGACCGACAGAACGAAATATCGCACGACGTATTTCAGAGATCTTACAAACACTATCCACCGTACGATACGTACCGACACGTAAAGCCGATACTGACGATACGCCGAGAGATCGTAGGTCGAAAGAGGGAGGGAATGTTTCCACGTGTCGATGCAGTTACATGATGTTCCCGTGCCGCGCGAACGGATTATCGTGAATACGGAATCACGGGACTGTATCTCTATGGGGTCGTCACGCACGAGAGAAACCGAAGTGCTCCAGCCACGGTACACGTTGCAGATCGCGCATTCGACAAATGACCCTTTTATTTCGATCACATGTCTTGCTGATACGTAAAATGCATCGCAATGCTGAAATTGCTATCGAAACATTCAGGATAAACTTAGATAGACTTGAGACTCTATACTATAATTTTTAACGACATTATCATTGACATGGAACGATTATCGTTAGTAAACAACTTTTTCTTTTTTCTACAAATGATAACTGTTATTCATAAACAATAAAATAATAACAAAATTAATTGAATAATAAAAATATCATATTCGATCAAAGCGGATCTTAGCGAAAATACTTCTGAAATATTTAAGCACTTGTAAGATCCGCTTTGACTGAATATAGGATTTCTCTTATTTTAGATTCATAGATAATTAAATTCATTTTCATCTAATTTGTATCATTATTGTTTAATAACGAAATTGTAATAACTCAATATATCTTTAGCTATTGTTGAATTTATGATACTTTTGTCGATATTTTGTTATTATAAAATAAGAAACGTTCTTTACTAACGACAATCATTCTATACTAACATTGTTAAAGATTACAGAAGACCCTAAAAATTTGTAGAAAGCGATTTATAATTGCTAGTTTTTAATTCGTTCCCTTACTTTAAAAATTACACTTAAAGAATATAATTTTTGAGTTATCGTCATGCATGATTAGATAAAAATTATTCTATCAATCATTAAAAGTGAACTAAATTTCACTTGGTCCGTTCGCTAAATAATAAACTTTGTCGTAAAATAGTAAATTGTGTCGTTCTTAAAGTTTTCAAAGAGATCGTAATATCACAAGAGACATTTTGAGATGTGTTTTTGTAAATAAAAATGAGGGTGTTCTATAGAGAACACACATTTAGAGTTAAAACAGTTTTGATGCTCAAAGTTAAAGAAAAAAATGTTTTATTTTGAATTTAGTTGATTAAAGTAAATATAAACTGTGATATTTTAAGTTATATTACTTTTAAAGTAAGGAAACAAAATTTTATGTATAAAAATAAAATATATAATATATATATATATATATATCGTAAAAGTTTAATCTGTTTTAAAACAAATATCAAATATTTCTATCAAATTAATATCTACACGTGCAAATATTTTAAACATTTTATTTGTATAAATATGTATATATCGATCATGATGCATCTGTATCACGTGATATATTAAATAAATAAGGAGTTAAGAAGATTTAGATGACCTCAAATCCGTAACAGTATTGTGGAAATTTAGAGCCTCTTAACACTGTCTTAACACGTCAACACGTCGATAAGAAATATTATTAGTAGTCACGATAGATAGACTGAGAAATTGACAACGCGAGGGTGAGAGCATACCGTGTAAAATTGATTTCACCCGTTTACTATGTTATAACGGAAAATTCACGCTGAGATTATTGATAGGAGTAGAGTAAAAATGATGCGCACACACATACATATAAAAATATACACACCCCGTGAAATTGGTTTAACTCTTTGAAGCACGATGATATAAAAGCAAAAAAAAATTTTTGAAAATTTATTACCTCTTTAGTAACTTGATGAAATTTTTAACTGCATTTTTTTACTGCAGTAATGATTTATTTAGATTATTTTTTATAAAACAGATTAACTATCTAGAAGATAAATTTTTTATATTCTTTTACAAAAAAGATGATCTACACGTAATTATTATTGATATTGATATTTTTAGTTATTGATATTTTTATAGAAAAAAAATTTTCACTCGAGGAATTAATAGAATCAATTGCTTAACAAAATAATCGCGTTAGAATACCAGCGTCAAAAAGCTTCGATTTGTTTCCAGATATACGATAACAGCATAGCGCAAATCCTCGTTGCGAGGGATTTACTAATTTAGCGACAGCATGTCGGGGATGAACGGCGTGAATTTGAATCTTTATCTCAATAAAGCGGTTACATGCCGAGCGTCAGAATCTGTTCCGCGTTCTATGCAAATTTTATCGTACTTGGCATGCTAACGCTTCGCTTAAATCGGCCCACAATCGCTGGTCCGGTATTAACTATTCGCTCCGTCTTCCGGTTCCTAAACGCTTGTTTTACACCGTTGCTGACGCGCGAGACATGTATTGCGTTAAGTTAATAAGGACAGCCGCGGATAGCCGGGATGAATCGAGCCATTAATGCCTCGAAGAAGAGCCCCAGGAAAGTGAGATTTTCCTTAAACGAGAGTTTAACAAAGTTCCCGGTTATTACGACAGAATAGCCAACTTCCGTGATAAGGTGGAGGATAGGAGGGCGAGGCACGGCCAACTTCTCGCTCGCCGGAAGGGTAAATATTTCTTTTTTCCTTTTTTAGTGCGCGAGGCTCAGCAAATTTTTATCTTGAGCGAAAGCATTAATTTGCGAAAAAAGAACGACGACACCGGAAGTTCGGCTGCTACGCTCGCGGACGACGGCCTTCGCTCTTTCGCCTCCGTGTTCGCGTCGCTTTCTCGAAGAGACTACTTAACTTTCATCGCGAAACTTCGGTATCATCCTGCATTTATTAAACCCTCTAGCGTATTTGACGAATATTCTTCGGTATCACTATGTCAATGCCGTATCGTTCCGTCTTGGTAAAATATAAACAATCTTCCCGATAAATTTGCCTCAACGATCTTATTAATGTTTGCGCGATTACGCGATATTTGACGGTCGTAAAACTAAAACAGTATTCTCCGCAGTTACGTTCTTAATTAACGTCAAGTTTGACGGAAATGCAATGGAAACCTCTCGATCTTTGACGAGGTTGAAGAAACTTCACTAGAAGGACATTCATTTTTAAGTGAAGCGAAATAGTTCTCAGATATCCCATCTTAAAATACATAATGAACTTGTGCTTTTGACAAAATATTTACGACCGCGTATATTTTAAAGTCTTGACAAATTACATAGCCGGCGTCTCCACTACACCTTACGTCATTCGCACAAGAAGGTGTCTCGTAATACTCTACAGTCAAACTAAAGCACGAAGTTCCGTAAGAGGCTAATGCGATGCAATATATTCGTGCGTGTATCTGTGTTAGATTAATTAGCGTACCTCATGTAAGATTTCCACGCCACGTATAGTAATTACACCACGAATATGATTCGCGCTACCCGCCCTCTTGTAACTCAAACGAGTAACTCTATAGGTTGTTTCACTCCTTTTACGCTACTTAAATAATATCAAGTAATTACATCACAACTGTTATATTGTCTCGCTTTATATTATATTAATAGTACCAATGAAATACGAAGTTCATATTACGTAATAATAATTGACGTAACGACTAATTACAATGCAAAATTTCCACACGGGGCATAATAATGCAACATGCGCCGCACAATGTTGCGATTGACGTACAAAGGGTAATTATATAAAGCTTACGATTAATAAATGCTGCGCATCGACTTTGCAGAAGGAAGCACCATCTGCATGTACAACGTTTAAAGACTCATTTAACCGCGTTGTCGACCGGTTGTAACGCGTTTATGACTGCTTATTAAATCCATTGTGGCGCACGGCTCCTTGTCGAAACGTTATGTTTATGCACGACTATGGTTGTCTCGAGAGACGTATAATCGCCTTAAAATATTTCCAATTACACAACTGTCCAATTACAACTGCACAACTAAAAAAGCTTCAGCCTTTATTGGGAGTAAAAATTTTTATACCATATAACGCTCACATCCAATTTTCGGATTTCTTTATTATCAATAAATTTCGTGAAAAACAAGAATAATTAAAGAGTAAAAGAATACAAAATCATATAACACTAGCGTATACAATTTTGAAAAAAAAACAATTTTAAAACCTTATGCATTTGGAAAAAAAATTGTTTGAAATACATATAACATGAAAAATTGTTTATATAAAAAGTGAAAATATATCGCACGCGTATGGGAAAAATTATAGAATTTTATAATTATTGTATTTTATAATTATTGTATATTTTCTATATTTTCTTAGATAAACTTCCTAATAGTGAGAACAAGATTTTTTGCATTCTTTCATAGAATATTTTGCAATACTAAGTATTTTAATATTTTACTAGATACCTTTAAAGCTTTTGTGCACATCTTGTTTCAAGTTTTCTTAAAAGTCGTATTCACGCGAGCTCTATACTTATCTCGAACTTCTCTCAATGTAAATATGATCCTGGCAAAGTCACTTTTTAAACTTTTCTTAGACTCGTAAAGACCGATAAATGTTTAACTCGTCTTTGTAATCCGATAGTCATTTACTAGGAAAGACGACATCGAGAAATACTGGGCACGCACACATTTTGTTACGACACGAAATCTTTTAAATTACACTTGCAATTTGACAGTTGGAAAATTTTTATTAAAGTTAAGCGGTTTTGCGATACACGATACGCGTACATTTTTACATTACCTCTTCACACACACTTTCCGCACGCTTCGGCGTTTTTGCAAGAGAGGATTTGTTTGATGTCACCATGGCTGGCAACCGTTAATACTGAAAGAGTAGATAGTTAAATAATGCTTTTTTACGAGAGGCGATTCGTTGTCGAGGATATATAACAGATTATATATAGTGTATATCAAAGCGAAATAGCGGCTACGATGTGCAGAACGGGTTGAGGCTTAGCATACGAATATCCGATTCTCTGTTTGTGGGTTGCTACGGGCGGTCTGATTTACATAGTTATTATGATATTATACGGCTGCAAAAGGATTTTTATCATCAGCGCTGTCTACGCCACGAAGAAGGAAAGGAGGTACAAACCGTGACATACGCTTCCTTTTCTTCCGCATCGTTTTTTTTATCACATTCACAGTACATTCTCGCGACAGATTGGACGATATAAATCTGTCAAACACCATCTCTCAACTTTCTGTATGTTCTTTTGGAAGTTGTCATTTCAATTATAATGAATTTTGTTTGTAAAAATAAATAAAAAATTTTTAAAAACATCTCCGTCACATATCTTAAATCTCTGTTTATATGTTAAGCATATATTTCACTTCTATTTAAAATCGATTGACCTTAATTTAGATTTGTTATTTTGTATCGTTATTAATGTTTAATTCTTGCTATTTTTTTTCTAGTTTTCCTCTTTTTAACTTGTACTTTTTCGATATTTACATTTATTACACTATTTTTTAGTGATAGCGTATATAAATGGAAATATTTTAAACAATAATTGAAACAACGAGATGAAATTTGATGTTTACAACAGATGATTTTCCACTAAAGATATTTCATCATCATTTTGAGTTCTATTTTAATGTACCAATAAAAATGCAGACTTTTTATAATTTTTTGTAACCAAACCGATGACATAAGCGGATTATTGAACCATCACTCTGGAAGTTGAAAGATTTTATAACTTTTCTTCAACTTTATTAGTCTGCAGTAATCTCGGTCGCTTACTTTTATATGCGTAAAATACGATTAATTATTGATATTAATAATTAATTATATAATCCCTATTATATAATTTTTATAATATTTATAAATGCTGATTTTCTTCCATTAATTATCTAATCGTAAAAAAATTTTCCAATTTATTTTATTTTTTCTATTGTATTTCCTTACATTTCTTAAATTATGACGAATATTTGAAATAAGTGGAAATTTATCAATCTAAAAAATAGTTACATGAGATTACAAAAATTTTGAAAAAATCACAGTTAATAACAGAATATTTATTTATAATAACAGAATATTTATTTAAATTGAGTGAATTAAATTAAATCGTAATAATAGTTTTTGCAATATTGAACGAAGAAACATAGCGAGAAAACTTCTTCCTCGTACCTTGTTTCAAATTTTATGTATTTTATAACCAAAATGTAGTCACCCTATATTCTAGAGAAAATAATCATAAACGAACGCAGTCGCGATGTGGGCAATTTTCCAAGTGATTTTGGTAAACACGTGTAACGGGCGGGAGAAATCCGTATTTCTCACAACCCGTGGCGAATGTCGGCAATCGATCAACGGCAAAGAGAACTCGACTTGAGAACCTAATAAACGCCTGCCCGGCTCTTCCTCGCTTCGACGAAGGCTAAGCGGCGCGATACCAAAGCGGATTATTGAAACGCCACTCGAAGTCGAGGGGGAAAAGTCCGACGGTCTTAGCCAGATTCGCGGGATTTTAAATTCTCACGGCTCGAATCCCTGCCGAAACTTTTCTCTATTGCGCCGCACCACTTCGAACCGTAAATATATATTGGCTCGCGTTAGTTTACCATTCCACATCCTTTCCACCGCCCTTTCTACAAGCGCAAGCTGTTACAACGTTCGACCTCCAAATACCACCGTTGCCATCCCCGTTGCAGACGTAACCACCTTCTGGTGGTGGTGATGGTGGTGTCGGTGGCTCGCTGTCCTCAAACCGATGCATTTGGCGCTGCTGCCATCGACTACGCCGCGATAATTCCATTTCCGCGAAGCGGCGCGAATTTCTTTCCCTCTCTTTCTTTCTCTGTCTCCGTCTGTCCTACTTTGTCGTGCCTTCCCTGTTGGCGTCTCTCGTTCGCCACGATTCCTATCTTGAGTCCAACTCTCTCGAAGACAAGCTTCGATCCCGGAAATTAGTAAGATCACACGTGCGGAACACAGAGGTTTCCCGGCCTGTTGGAGCACTCTGTGTATACGTATACGTCTGTACCTTAACATGCATACCGATACACTGATACGATACGATCGTATGTAAGTCGACGCACACGATCGCGTTACACAATGCACGTTGCGTTGCCCTCGCTCGGTCGATCGGTTAATACGGCACGGAAATGTGTACCGTCCTGAGACGGCGGCGGTGAAAAGTTTACCGGAGTCACCGAGAAATTTACAAGCGTTCAACGCGCTCGATCGAGCGCCTTGAACGGCCGTTTCAATGGCTTTTTTTTTCGTTTCTCGGGCGAAAATGCGTTCGACATTGAGCGATGCCGAGATGAACGCAACCGAATCCATTATTCTGAAAGGCAAAGGCACCCGACGAAAAAAATTAATGTAAACACCCTGCTACGCAGAGTAAAGCTATTGGAACTCTTTTTCACATCGTTCTTTTTTTATCTTATATATAATAATATTACACCCTGCACAGTGGTAATCAAAATTCTATTTAAGTAAATTCCACTCGTACTTGAAATTAACTGAAAATCAAGGGCGTGCTATACATATGTATTAGTATAGTTTAGGAGTTTAGGTTGTAAACTGTCTGAGATTAACTGCATGACGGTATTGTATTACGCAGGCGTTGCACATTATGTGTTAGCATCGTTAGAACATATTTCGTGTAAGTCGCTTTAATTCACTCGCGTGAAATACAAAAATTATTAGCACGTTCCAGCGTTGGCCGCGTTTGCGGCAACAAAGGATCCATTACGTGGAGCGTAAATTGAAATGATCCCCTACGAAAGACGCGATTCGACTTGTTGCAATAAACGCGAACACGGACGGCTACCATTTGCCTGTCGACGTGGAGAAAATTAGATATTTCGGCATTAATAGAAGCGATATTTTTGCACCTGGGAAGACAGTTGTGTGTACGGCGTACCGGTAAAGTGCGCGCGGGAATTTCGCAACAGAAGATACAGAGCTGTAAAAATGCGACCGCATCTGCCAACATTTTTTATCGTCCGGCTATAAGCGCGAACCGCGCGCGAGGGAGTGCGCGGAATTGTATTTATAACTTCGGGTCTCTTGGATAACGACGGTGCACGTGTGTGCGGGTGCAGTGCGGATACACCCGTGTTTGTACCCGCGTGTACGCAAATAACGTGTGTAAGCATATATTACGCACTCGCAATTCACCTCACGCTCCTTGGTTCCTTTAATACCAGCCCGCGCACGTATGCCTGCACCGGAGTGCGTCCTTAACGTGTAAGAAGATTACTACTAGTACGTGAGCGCGAGCGAGAAACTATGCTTCAAACTATTCCTCATTCGGGCGTATAGGTGTAGGACATATTAATATTAAGCACATACCGTGCAAACACGTGAGCGAAGCTGATCGTATAACCGGAGTGTGATACAGTGTCTGGAGAGTTACGCACTTTCCCTGGTGTACGGGCTCGCGGAAGTCAAACTACGAGGAGTGATTGTTTCAGTGTCATCGATAATTTCCGGATTATCCGGCGGGCGAGGGTTCTACCTAAAATCAAAGTTTAGGTGCGTAAATCAATTTCGTTCCTTTTTGCGTAATTTAAATCCTTTCAGACGCTGTCAGTGTCGTAAATCTTGAGCGTTTGTTTAATCATAAATGATACGATAAGGGCTTCCATATTTTGCACTGCAACAGCTTTCTAATTAGCGCGCTAATTAGCGCTACATCTA
Source organism: Mycetomoellerius zeteki (assembly GCF_001594055.1). Taxonomy (NCBI): domain Eukaryota; kingdom Metazoa; phylum Arthropoda; class Insecta; order Hymenoptera; family Formicidae; genus Mycetomoellerius; species Mycetomoellerius zeteki. The sequence continues at coordinate 2,024,614 of NW_017256594.1, read as the reverse complement.
AGCATGCCCCGACGGCGAAATAAAACGCTGCGAAAAGTTCCGTTTATAAATCAGACTGTTCGAGCAAAAAATTCCTTCCGTTAAATCGCACTTATTAAGCTTCATTTTACTACACTCTTCAATCAGTAACGAAAAGAAATTTCGCCATGTCCGCGTCTCTAAAAGAGTCAGTGCTTCATTATTACGATGACATTGAAAATTAAATGATTGAAAGGTCATAATTAAAAAACGAGATTTAGAGAAACTTAGGGAACGAATTTCTTCGCTTAATTTCAAATTTTACGACAATTGAATACTCACGAGAAGATACACGAGTGCCTGTATATTCGCAATTGCGAATATCCCAGAAATGTTCCGGCACTGATGTATACCTATATAATCGCAAATGTAATTGGTTCTATACATGGTCCAACGTCCTTAACGTTACACATTACGTCGAAGCTTCCTCGGCGTTAACAGCAGTGCTCAGATGCGAACGGCTGCACGGCCTCGAGACGATGGTCGAAGCTGTACAAGATGTGTTGTGTAAATGCAGTTAACTACGGTAACGAAACACGTTTTGTCCGCTATACTGTGGACACGCATATGTATATATATATATATATATAATATTGTATACTAACATCTACAGGATCTCCCCGTGGAATACTATCGGAGAATGGTGTCCGTGTTGCACCTGTGACACTAAATGTGAAACTTTAATCTCGCATCTTAATCGCACTTCTGACGATCAAAGTAGTATTTCTGAAATTTTACCACGCGATTACTACTTGCTACGAATGTAAAGCCGGTTAGGTTTAATATTTTAATCGCCGGAAATAATCGGGGATTATTTTCAATCTCTGGCTGAAAGCACGATTAATTATACATCTATATTCATGATTCGCCGTCGAGTTTGCAGTCGTATTTGACAAATATCCATTTTGCAAATTGCTATTTAAAGATTCCATTGTTATTTTACATTCATAATAATCCCTATATGTACTTTGAATAGTGAATCCGAAAAATAATTGATCGTTTGCTTTCATGTCTGTGACTTCGTTTTAAATTTATACTTTTCTCCACAGATTTATGTAAAATGTATTTATGTGTATATGTCGGAGTGAGTTAAAGCAGCAAAAGCTCCTAAAGCTCTGTTTCTACCTTGCCCACAATGTATCCGTATTATGAATTATCTGGAATGACGCATCACAGCGCGAATAGGCAGACGTATTGCGACGTCACGTATTACGCAGATAGACACGTACGAGTATATTACACTGAGAATCTGACATCACGCGCGTATCGTGGCATTTGATAGATAAGATTGTTACACTATCCAAATGATAGCAGCATATGCAACTTGCATTACATCATCTCTCTTAATCATTGCACGAATGAAATCAACACATCCGGTATATCGATTGCTTCTATCCTTCATATCATCGTACACATATCGTGTAATATTTTCTGAAATGAATGAATATTGACACGAAACTATATGATTAATTTCTGGAGAATTTATAATTTATTAAGAAAAGTGATTTATTGTTGATTTTTTTAAAGAAATCATATCTCCTGAAAAAAGATACATGTTTTTTTAATATGAGATATAATAATAATTATTATTATTAATTAATATGTGAAAATGAATATGTGATGTTGTGTGCTGCAGGCATTTTTAATTGAAGTACTAATTAATAAGCTTGAATAATTATTATGGTAAAGAAATAACTAAATAATTCAATGTTTTAAATTTTTATTATTTATTTAACATGATAGCTTTTAATTTGCTCTAATACTAGAATAAAGATAGAATATGTTAGAGACGAAAACGTTCCCTTAAAAGCGACTCAACTAAAAAAAGTTTTTCGGAACAGAAGAAAAACTTTTTCAACTTAAAAAAAATTTTTCAATCTAACAGAAAATTATAGACTAATCAAATGATATTGACAAAAAGAATATACTCTTAAAAATATCATCAAATCTCATGAATGAATGAATAAATGAATACTTTATTGATCCCCTCGAGGTTACAATTATATACAATATTAACAATAATACTCATTACATATTTATACGTAATAAATCATCACACAAATGTCATTTTTGTTATTTTCGTTTCATAACCCTTAAGGGGATGCTGGAATGACCAAATTACATATCACATTACAGTCGTATAAAAATCTTCGAATTGACTAAACGGAATAAAAAATCCTTTTATAGGATTAAAGTAGATGCAAAATTAGGAGGTGGTGCAGCGGATTTTATACTAAAACCGAAAGAATGTTAAAAAATTTTTTAACTTTTTTTCGATTTTAGCACAAGGTTCACTGCACCTCTTAATTTTGCGGCTACTTTAATCCTGTAAAAGAATTTTTTATTCCGTTCAGTCAATTCGAAGATTTTTATACGACTGTAATGTGATAATTTGGTCACTCCAGCACTCCCTTAAGAATACCTTTTCTGAGCTATGACAATTTTGATATCGTACAAATTGTAACAAATTCACAATAATTAATGAAAAGTGACATAATAGTTTATATTGCTAATAGTTATATTTACCTTGATCAGCTAAAATGATTAAATTTAAAATGAAACATTTTTTTTTTAAACTTTGATCACCAAAACTGTTTTAACTCTAAATGTTGTCTCTAGAAGATTCTCCGTTTTATTTACAAAAACACGACAAATCAAAATGTGTTACGTTCGTAAACAGTATATTATGATCTCTTTGAAAATCTTAAGAACGACACAAGTGCTATTTGGCAGAAGTTAATTTACTTTTCATGATTAACAGAGTAATCTTTACCTAACTTATTCACGGTAATAATTCGAAAATCACATTTTTTAAATTGTATCACTTTTAAAATAATGGAACGAAAACATTAATCTTCGTAAAGATCACATTCTTTTAACAAATGTTTTTAGTAACGATCTTTTGTATATACGATTATACTTTATTTTGCACCGAGTTTACTTCTTCGAGTTCAATTTTTGGATTAATTTTTGACATCAACGGATGAATATTCGCGATATTTGCACATGATTATTGACGCGACGAAATTATTAGCGAATCTTACTTGCAGATATTTTACATTTAAAAGCATGAAACTTCACTTGTTCTGTACAAGATCAAAGGATTACTCTTAACAAATTTCGCTTTAGTGCGCATTTTGTTCTCATCTTTTTTCATAATGCTCCAGTTTCAACTATTGGTTATCGGCTATTGAATGTTCAATGGAACCGCTGTCAGTTGTCTGAAAATGTTAGACAAGTAGGTGAAGTTAAATAAAGAAAATGGCAGATATATATATATATATATATATAGGTAAAAGCACATTTATTATATATTATGCGTATATTTTCTTTTTAAACATCTAACCGAAATATGTAAAAGAGTTAAGAAAATTTATTATATCTATCTAAAATATTCAATGGTCTATAATTTCAATAATATTTGAATGATATGTCTTATTGGAAATTAAAATAATTTATTTCAAAAGTTTAATTTCATGGTATACCTTCTGTAATTTCAGAAATTTGCATATGTATTGCAGACGTATTGCTCATAGTTGCAATTGAAATGAGCTTGTCGGAAACGGATATATAAAACATAAATAAAAATAAAATCAGGAAGGAGAGAGGAAAAAGAAGGAAAAGAGAATGTATAAACGACCTATCTGTTCCTGACGTGTATCAAGCCTCAGGCGCGTTTGCTGACACTTAATTGGCCAATCCTTCCGCATACATAGGTCACGTTTTCGCGTGCCCTGCCGTGATCCCGTTTATTCTGTATCGTGCGCATAAATATCGCGCGTTAGATTCGTAAAAGGATGACTTACAGTGGTCCGCCTGTCCATACACTGGCGCCTAAGTGGTAAACTTGTAAGTGGCGAAATAAAGTTGGGCGGGGGTTCCGCGTGCGCGCGCGCACGCTACCGTGTCTGTGACAGTTTAATTAATATCTTTCATCCTCAAAGGAAAAACTTGGCGAACTAACCGGCATAGACCCAGTTGCAATGCCGGGCCGGACTGGAACCACTTCAACTTCGGACGCAACGACGACGTCGTCGACAATCCCCCGCCAACCAGGACGCCGGCTCCATTCTTCTCTCGCTCTCGTTTACGTCTCTTGTCTCGCAACTACTCTGATAAAGTTCTATATACCTTTCTTCCTTTTTCCTTTATGTTATGGACGTTTTTGCGCTTTATCACTACCAAACTGTAAGATACGCGCGACTGAGTATTTTCACGTGACAAAATTTTGCTCGCAAAAAATATATTAATCGTAGGAATGGAGAGATATATTTTAATCGTATTTGCAAGATACTGAAGAATACAATGGATATTTTTTATATTGTATTAATTATAATATTTTTCATACAGTATTATTAAATATAGTATTATTTTTACATGGAATATAAAATGCTTATATTGCATACAATATAAATGTGTATGTCTGTATGTGTGCTCGTATTTTTACAATTTTTAATACAGTATCGACAGTTAAAAAGAAGTATTATGTACTTCCGTTTTGACACACGTACATTTTCTGACCGCGTATCTCTGAATGTACCGACGATTAACTTTATAAAATATCGCGAGAGTGATAATGTGCTCCCGGCTGTAGAAACCGCGAAAGAGGGGAAAAAAATGAAGGTGATCTGATGAGTTTGTAAGCCACGCTTTCTGAACAATCCGTGAAAATAAACGTGCGTGAAATCTGCATGCATCGAGTTTACTCTGCAAACTCACTGCACTGCCATGTCCAACGTCATTATACCTTTCGAAATATTTTACGAGCTGTAGTAGTTCATGTGACACGTATATTTCCTCATTAAATTAAAGTATTTCAGTTTAAGTTGCTAATTACGGTTTTCATGAATTATTCAGGAGATCATTGCACGATCAAAAATGAAACGAGGAATCCTTTGATGAATTTGCGAAAAGCTAATTGTACTGTCCAGTTGTTAACAAATACGAACAATGAAATTGCATTTCACATTATATTTGTAGTAATACGTGAAAGTATTTTATCTCTAATTGTTGACATTTATTGCGTACAATTTCACGGAAAGCTCTGAAAAAGCATTTAATAAGTAGTAAATTTTTTTGTGACTGTACTGCGACAAAAATTAAATTACTCTCGGTTTCCTATTTGTTTAAACGAAAGTCTGCTTTAAGCTATTTAAGTCACGCTTTCGTGTGTCGGAATGAAATTTGCGCGAGAAAATTTTTCTCCTTTTCTTCGCCGAACATTATCGGGCTTTATGATAAAGGCAGACAACGTATCGCCTGCGCAACACCGTATAAATCTACCCACGTATAGATAATATTTCACAATGCATTATTCAGATTTTTGCACAAAGCTTTATATGCTCCGCGGGGAAACCCTTCAGACGTCGCGGAGTGGATACCGGCTTGTGTAGCAAACACGTGACGTTACGGCATCTCTTTACCACTTGGCACGCAACGAGAAGTGATTCCTTTTACTCCGATTATTGCCAGTCAAATATTACGATAGTCGATGCGATCATCGACACGAGAGAAACACGCGATCTTATCAAATAATTGAAAAACCGCCTGACGCATTTTAAAGAAGATATAACCTTCATATTACCGTGATCAAATTGATCATTCCTAAGAAATGAAATTAGAGAGAGAGAAAGAGAGAGAGAGAGGATTCGCACGTTTAAATTAAATGTTGAGGAAATAATTCTTCTTTCCTTTATATCTCTTAAAAGCTTGACATACTTATATAAAATTATCACAATGAAGTATCTTATTTTACGTGAATTAAATTTTAATAACGATCGTAAAAGAATTAATAAATGTTTAAAAAATTCTAAATTATCTGTTATTGAAAATTTAATTGATCGAACAGTATGGCAGTTGTCGCAATGTAATTTTAGCGAACGAATAAATATTAATTTATTAAACATTAAATATGAGTCAAAATAAATTTTGTTTTTAGATAGATCTATGTAAACCAAACATTTGTTAAAACAATAATAATATTTTATTTCCTTCTTTTACATACCAAATTAATTTCAATTAGCATATTATGTTAAATAACGAAAGAAAATTTATATTCGCGTGAAATACAAATTTATATAGGACACAGTCTCGTATAAAGAATAGTCTTGCGACCTTTGTTGTATTTTAAATTAAAAGATATTAGATATTCAAAGATGGGACCCTCCGAACGTTTACCAATGTTTACGGAAGGGACCGGGAATAAAAGATACTTGAAGTGACGAGTGTCCTTTATTTTCCCGACGGTAATATGGGATATTTGCTCGCTCGCATTCCTCGGCACGTGCCATTAACGCCAACGAGAATTTTCGCGCGATCTCCTCTGTGCGACGCGGAGAAGCAAGAAAAAGAAAAACCAGTCGGCAATATGCAGATGAGTATATACGGGTATGTACCTGATAGCGTCGGATTCGTCGCGGACGAGGAGCCGTCTTGGCGCATGGCGTCACTGGTAATTGCCGTTCCGCCGAGATTGGTGCTGTAGTCTTCGAGAAGTACGCAGCACAGTAATAGCCGTGCCACCCTCATTCTGAAAGAACGAAAGAAAAGCTGAACGAGAATAACAAACCCACGTTCTTTGTTAACTCGCGTTTCCTCTCTATCCCTCCCCCCCTCTCTCTCTCTCTCTATCTCTGCATCTTGAATTTCACAAACTACAAAAAGGTACGAAGAAATTTCCCGATATTTATTGCCTTTGGATACGATTAACCCGCGGTAATTGTTATGAGGTGTAATGTATATGACGCGAAATATTTTGATACATTTTGATTAATACTCTAACTGTACAATAATTAATTAATTAATTAATTAATCATACAAAGTGAATCGAAGCCGAATAACGATAATAGCATACTCGCGAAATGTTTGCAAATTATTCCAAAATGTTTAAATGTGTTAATACAAGCAACGGTTATTTAAAGATGTATTAAAATGCACAGTGTTTTATATCACGCACATTATGTTTTCGAAACATTGCAACTTTAATTACGATTATTATAGTTCATTTTATCAGCAGTGAATGATATAGAAATGTTTCCAAAATTATTGGAAATGTTAGAGAAGCTTTCGTATTTTCATGTTCCACGTATAGCTTGAAAAATATTTTGTCCGCTACTATATCGATTTGCACGTCAAAAAGCCAATTTTGGAAAAGCTAAACATTTTATTGATGATGATACTTGAAAAAGCTCAGTTTTGAAAATCTCACTGAAATAGTATATCTCGCGTATTTCACTATATCTCATAGTGTCTCGCTATGTCTTCTTATTTCTACGTGTCGTTGAAGTTTATAATATATTATAACTGTAATTTTTCGCGAATTTTAAATAAAATATGTAAATGAGTGGACAGGGAAAAAAATATAATTTAAAATTAATATTAAGGGACTAATTATAATCTGATCTTAATATTTATTTATTAATTTAAGATACAGAATTTTTTCCCTATCCACATTTTTTAATGAAATCTCTCAGGAAAATATTAATCCTAGAATCATAAATTATTGTAAACTTCACGACGTACGATGATTAAGCTATTAGGAAAAATGAAAATATAATATTAATGATCAACATTTTCACTGTACCGTGATATAACAACGAAAAAGGAAGAAAGAGAATTAGTGTCAGAGACGGAAATAATCTGGAGATTAAAAGTATGGGACGATTTATAACGAACTACACGACGTATAAAACTAAAAACTATACACTAAACTGAAGTAAAGAGAGGTAAACGGCTCACTTAATCGGCCGTGCCTATCGCGAGAAAACGAAGCTTTCCGGGAGTGAGGCCACCCCTACATAGCCACCCTCGAACCGCCGAAGGCGGTGGGCGAACCAGTTAACGTGTTGTGAGAACTTTCCTCTCGTTCACGCCGAGCCGTACCCTTTTTCTTCCTTTCGTGTCTCTTGGTTTTTTTTTGTCGTTTTCGAGTGTGCTTCTCCTTGTCTCCTTTCTCGATCGATACATTTGTCAAGCGACGTATAAACGCCGCTAAGTTCACGGCAATTCCACGGTAATGTACGAGGAGACCGTCAAAGTGTTTTGCTGGACTTGGGTCGTACATCCTGGGACGTCGCCCTTCGGGGAAACACGCGCAGGACAACTATCCTTTACGCCATCTCGTAAATAACTATCACGGCTGTTTAGTGGCAGAGATTTCAGTCCGCATACGATGTGGAATTTAGCTCTCCTCTTCGTCGCACTTATACGCCGCACTTATACGCCGAGTAACTACTCATTCTTATTTATGACAGGACCGAATGAAAACCCATCTCGGTTTTGTCTTGCACCAACAACGTTCTCGTTACCCCTCTTTTACCGAGGCTATCCCTTTTTTCTCTCACTCACCGGCACTCCACCGTTCTTCTCTTGGCACGCCAATGTCAGATTATGAGCTCTTTGTCCCATCACGCTTACGTGTGATCGATGGTCCTTGCGGGCCGAGACGAAGGGAAAGATTTACCGACGAAAGCGCCGTGATTTTTTGAGAGATTGAGGTCAAGAGAGGTATACTCGAGATATTATATCTCTCTGATTACTTTTGTCACTTTTGTATCGCGCGAAAATACTTTCATTTTTGAGCATCACCACGGGATATTCCCGTCATCACCACCGTCGCCTTCTTCGGCTCTTAATTTCGGTCTCACTTCCCGACTGATACTCTCTTCCTTGGGGTTCTTTTACCTCTCGGGTCTTTAGAAGCAGCTTCTCCTCTTGCAATTTTATCTGATGGAAGCCAAGGGAAAAATCCGGTGCCAAGCTGTTGAGCTCGAGTTTAGCTCTCCGGCCGAGCGAAAATATCCCTGGCGTTCGGTTATCTGCACGTAAAAAAACAAATATTGCTGATCGAGATTTTATTTCCATCTCTGACTTACGATCTCTGTTGCACTTTCTCGCGTTCTCGATTTTAATCCTCGGCGGCACATCGTAAAGTAAAATCTTGACGTATCGATCGCGATCGATCTTGTGTGATAAATTCAGACGTCTTCTTGTACCAGACTTGTCGGAGGCATCTACTCTTTTTGTTCCTTCCTTTTATTTTATGAATCCGACGATACGGAGTACTTTCGCGTTCCATCTGAGGATCGCACATATATCTTCGCGGCATCTCAATTCGATAAGATACGGGGGAGAGAAATCCGGAACCGCACGCCCCGAAGAGACGCTTGATTTATTCGAGCACAGCGAAAATCTTTTATTCCTCAATTATCGTCGCGTGAAAATATTTTAATCCATCCCTCGGAGTTTAATTCTCGCTCCATTTCCGCTGCTGTAATTTCCACGGCTCGATTTCTCTTTGTCTCTCTCTCTCTCTCTCTCTCTCTCTCTCTCTCTCTCTCCCCTCTCCTCCCTTCCTCTCCCTCTCCCCTCTCCTCTTATTGAAAATATTTTTCCTATCCACCCTTCGGATGCCTCGTGTCTCTTCGATTGGATGCATTATTCTCATACGCCTTTATTGAATTTATTATCCTGGCTCATCATTACTCACTGCATTACCGGAATCGCTTCTATCGTTTAATCCCGATTTACTTTCTCTTTCTCTCATTTGCTTATTTCTGTCGTCGTAATATCCGACGCCACCTACAAGGGTAATTTTCTTATAAAGCGCAAAGTAAAAGCGTGCACCTATATAAATCTGATTTTCATTATTACTGCGAGCCACTCACTGCGGAGGGATTGACAACGTGATCTTCTAATAAAGAAAATCTTGCCTGCACAAGTAGAATTCCATAATTCTACTGGCACTTTACTCTTTTAGACACGTTTACCACAGCACGGATGTTTACCCGCAAACAATCGCCACAGGAAAGAGTCAGGTGAATGTTACCGCTAAGCCGGAATACCAATCGGTCCTGCTGTACAGTAGCGTGATAGAAACCGCGTTCGGGAAAATGCTAAAATCCTAGAAACGCTAAACGAAAAACACGAACCCACGGAGATTTATACGCGACCAAATTTTCCTCCCGCGAACGTAAATTCACTCCTCGCTGTGGAATAATGACTGTGAAAGTTTCCTGTTCTCGTTTCACTGCGGGAATTTCAGGATTTTCCGAAAAAGGATTAGTGCGAGCGAGAAGCAAGCGAGAAGCTCGGTACATACGTTTCTTCTAAGTCTTTTATTCAACACGTTAAAAAAAATAAAATTAAAGCTGAAGAGAGTGAAAAACAGTAAACAGTCATATCACAGCAGATGTTACTTTTATAAACAAATAAAATGATTCAAATAAAAAATATAATTATTAGAAAATAAAATGACAAGTTTTCCTAAAAATTTTATTTAAGAATTAAATATACGTATTTTGCCGTTTCTTGCAATACGTGTATATATAGATATATATATTTATTCTGATCATTTATTAGGAATTTAAAACATCGAGTTAAATCTATAGGCGTAGATACAATACAATAAAATTAGAATATACAAACTTGATTCTTTATGTTTTAATATAATATAATATAATTCAAATCGGATTTTGTCACATTAATTTGCTTGGATCAATAAAGTTTTATCTTTGATAAAATTCAAAGAAATAAAATTTTAAGTATCATTAATTCTTCAAAAATAAAATAACCACAATATGTATAATTTTATTCTCTCATATTCGTATAAAGTATGTATTAGGAAAAACTACCACTTTTAATTTTTCGTTTATATACATTTCTCTTTAATTTGGCTAAACTTTAAAATTCATATATGTCGTATTCTCGACGAACAGTTTATCGTTTCGTGTCATGATCAATACCAAGATTGGCAGAATACATAACGATCGTTATAAAATACGATGAAATTGCAACGTATACATGAAACACGCGGGAGACGCTAACCTAAAGTGACATTGATCCCTATCGCGCGAATAGAAAATATAAAAAGTGATATACGACGAAAGAATTTACTGGCGTCGTCAGCGGGCTTAAACTGTCATTCTCTAATAGGCGTTCTCTTCAGCCTGTCTTGTCGATTTCCAGTTCAACGAATTGATCGTGCTGGCCGAAAATCGTATCCAAGCTGAGTTAATCGCGTCTGAAACGACATTGCGGAAAAACTCCCAAGCGGCCGATCAATTTACCAGGAGACTTTATCTCGACAGCGTTCTCAATAATCTTTTTTTCTTATGATAATACACCTCCTCGTCAAATGGGGCAGATTTGATTTCGTCCCGCGCCAAGGAATCTCCGCGATCCGCGATCCCTCATACTGACGACGTTATATCACTCTGAAAGATTTATTCCAGCTATCGCCGTCGCACCAAATCGCTCTCTCCCTCTGGTTCTCCTCCATAAATGCGAAGAATAATTCCAGCACATAATACCACAGACGGACATATGTCTGCTTTATGAGTGACCGGCATTGTGCGCACATGGATTAATTCGGATATCACGCAAATCGTGCATAAACATCATTTCATCTGAATAGAATTGCTTTAAACGTTCTACGACGATAAATTCGCATAATCACGTTGCTATGCGACATTTAGTTTCTCATGAGGAAACATTAAATTGGAATTTCTATATGAAAGAAATATAGAAATATGTTTAATATTCATGGAAATATTATCTCACAATAGAAACTTTCTGAATAGAATTTCCAAAAATTATAATTTTATTATAAGAAATATCTATATTTCATATTATATATATATATATATATATCGAAAATCCTAATGTAATGAATTTTATTTGATAAAGCGAATTTTAATATTATTTTACAATCTCTTTCTTCAAATGTATATTTCTCTTAGACTCCTAGCTCCTTTCGATTTATCTAGATAGATGTTATATATTTTTCCTGGCAAAACTGAAGAGATATGAACGAATGCATTTTTAATGTCCACATACGAAGAGTTCGATAATGGATGTATTTTGTGCAATACCCACGTCATCGTCGAAAATTGATCTCTTAATAAAAATTGTATGATATTCTCAGACAATGCGGATGGATTCTTTTACGTGTTACGCTTCTATATATGTAAATTGATAAAGAAAATCTATGGTTTTTACTTGGATGTTATATATATATATATTTCTTTTAACTATAAAATTTTTTGTATTTATATTAAATAAACATAATTTTAATTTGTAAAATAGTTATCAAGATATTAGAATGTAGCACTTTATGGAGATTAATTTTCCAGAGATTATGAAGGAAAACAAAAATGAAATTTAATTAAATTTAAAAGAAACATAATTTTATTGTAAATATTAATATTACTACGAATTGCATATAAAACATTAATATTAATATTTATATGCACATAATATATTAATTATTCAGAAATATTCTTCTAAAATATTTAAGCCAGCAATATTAATTCGAACTTTATTTTTGAAGTATAAATTCCTCGAAATCGTAGTGATCAGATATATCTCCTCGTAAAACTGTATAGCATCGTTACACGCATCTTTACTTCCACGCACTTTCTTTTTCCTTTGTATCGTACGAGAAACGCGCTCGGTATGCGACTCGTATAATAGGAGAGGGGAAAAAAAAGAATATCTAAGCTGCAGCACCCACGCATAACGTGAAATATAGCGCAATAACTCACTACTTGCGTCAAAACGCTCCAAAACATCCTTTTAACAATATCGTTTACGTTAACATCGCAGTAACACCGGTTTTAGGCGTCGATTTTTATTTGAGATCCCGGCTGCCATGTTCAGCGTCGGGGATAACTTATCACGCAAAAAGAACGCAACTGCACTGCAATTGCATCGTGGCGAACTAACGTGAGCATATCTCTTCCTTCTCTCTCTTTTACTTCAGCACACAGGGCATCGCGTCGTCCAAATTACAAAGACCACTCCGCACCCACGTCGACAATGAACTGTTATCTACATGTCAAACTCACTCCGGTCATACTGAAGAGATTCAGAACCTCGAGCGTAACCTCATCGCTTAATGGAAGATATTTAAAATTAAATTAACTTCACTGTCAACTTCAACGAAAAATTAAAAAACAAAAACAAAATAAAATTAATATAATTTCGAGGAATAATTACCTCGCAAAGAAAGTGTAGCATTATACTGGCAAGAGTATGACACGGCGCGCCATATACGCGCGTATATCCCTTTTTTCCGCTCTTTCGTCCGCGTGCTTTTTTTTTTACTTTTTTCGAATAGACCCGCGAATTTTGCACGTTTTCCGGCGAAGTATCACTCGCACGATCGTGAATTCGCGCGACAAAACTACCCCTCCGTCGACGGACGCATTCCCGGGCGTCGGGACGCGTGTACTGACTGCGTCGAGCTGGCCGCGCCGTCGAGCGAGTCGAGAGAGCGGCGTCGGGACGCTCGTCGCGACGGGACGCGCTCAACTCGCATGGCGCAGGCCCGCAGGACTGTACGGTATCGCTTTTCTTCTTTCTCACCGATTCTCCTAGCTCTCTCTAGCCTTTCCCTCTCTCTTCCTTTCTCCCCCTTTCTCTCTCTATCTCTCTCGTCTCTTCTTATCTCTTTTTCTCTCTCGTCCTATCGTTCGCACCGTTGGATATAATATTCAATTTATTATGTACCTTTGATACATGCGGACCGCCGCGCCGGAAAAGTGGGAGGCGCGAATGTACGGCAGCCACGAGCTGCCGGCTCTCCTTCCGGAGTAAAATAAAATGGGGAAAATATGAGAAACGGGAGAATGAAAGAGAGAGAAGAAGTGCGAAAGGACGAGAGAACGAGATTGCGGTGGTGGTGGAACGTGACGGTGAGGAGCAGAACGGACGGAATCGGCAGCGTTCCGCTCGAGGGTGAATTGTCGAGATATTGTCGATCGGGCAGCTCACCCCTCGATAAAGCGGCTCGGTCAAAACGTCCTCCTTTTTGGTGCTCGACCGGCTGACGAGCGGGAAAAAGAGTGCCCAGGACTGAAGTGCCGATCGCTATGTCAAAGACGAGAGAATGAGAAAAAGCACGACGTTGACGAGAACGACGACGACGACGACGACGACAACTAAGCGTCAGGGGATCGAACCGAATGCGGTCGTGCGGATTTGTTCGCAAACGTTCGTTTTTCCGCTAATTGTTGACGAACGAGCCATCGTTAGTATTCGGATTTAATCTCAAGGGATAACATGACGACTTTATCGCGATTGATATACCTATCTAGAATCCCGCAGGGATAACTGATCCGCACAGTTATTTAGGCTTAACAAATCCATGGAGCTGAGCTCAATACATTGCAGATGTTCACATATATTTGCACATCATTTGCACCTGTACACACATGATTTTGAGTAATTGTGCAATAAGGATTTCAGGAAAAGTAGAATTAAATATAGCTTGTAATTTAAAGCTATGTAATTTAAGGATAATAAAAAAATAACAGTATAAGAATTAAGTAATTAACCCATGTAAGTGATATAGATGAAACAAGATAATTAAAAAATCTCAGTTTTTATTTATATAGTCCATAATTAAACAAAAACAAAATGTCTTGGGCTAAAAACCAAAAGAACCGAAAAAATTTCTATGTTATTATTTCACATATAATAATAGTTAATCAATGTAATGTCAATAAAAAAAAGTAATTTAGATGTTATGTAAAATATGGATAAATTAATCCGACAATTAATGTTTATACAGTATTTTTTTTATCTAAAATTCTGAAATATCTTTGTGAACATTAAAGATAGGAAAGGATGAATCGAATCGTAGAAAAAACTTTTAAAAGGATGACATAATCGCGTAATGTTATATCTGTAATAAACTTTAAGATGTGCCATCTCGAAGAGTAAAGCAAAGTACCTTGCATATCGCGAACTTTTATTCTATCTTTCATCGTAATGAAAATTTTACTGCAAGTCCGTCGAATCGGAAATTTGTTTAGCGAGAATTAAACGCCACTATGAAGATATGCCAAATAAGAACCAAGCTAAAGGTAAAGATAATATAATTAGCTATTCGCCCAGCTTATTAAAAGTTGCTTTAAGAAGTTGGTAAGATACGCGAGATACTTTTAATTCATGACAGCTACCTTTCATTGAGAGATTGTTTTCAATTGAAATTCTTTAGAAAAGAAATAAACATTTCATTTTGAAAGAGATATTAGATTTATATATTTTTTCAAAGGTACAGCATATTTTTTAAACAACTTTATATAAAGTTAATTGATCGTCGCGATAAAATAATTATTTTTTTCTTATCTTAAAGCTTATTCTACAATGGGTTTTTTGTTTCCTGTTTTTTGCTTTTTGCTATTTTTTGTATCTTGCCTTTTTGCCTTTTATCCCGTTTTTCGTTTTCCGTTGCTCGAGATAAACATTAACGAACTTCAGAAGAAACAGAAAACACAAATCAAGAAATATAATTGTCGATCACACAAAGAGGAAAAAAGCAAAAGGTAAAAAGCAAGAAACAGGAAACAAAGAGCACATTGTAGAACAACAATAAGTCTTATACATTTTGTTTCTTTCGAGCCTTTTAAACTATGAAATAATTAATATTTTTTTAATAACTAATAACTTTAAGCCTTATTTATAGATTTTTATGTAAAATGATTAACAGCATAATTAATATTATTG
>NW_017256594.1:1914086-2006586 GCF_001594055.1 Mycetomoellerius zeteki | reverse complement strand
TGCGGTAGCAATGACGGATATTTACAAGCACATTATTCAAGAATCGCGAGCGATTAGTACCGGACAAAGGAATTTTCCACAAATGTACCGCGTCTTTTTTCATTTTGATCCATGATCTAGGATTTGCAGGTGACATGCGTATTCAAACGTATATGTATTAGTAAAGTTGATTGTCCGTTTCCAGCGCAGAGACGACAGTACGCATTGAGCCCCCATGCTTCGCAGATGAACTTTTGTTGAAGTCCAATAGAGCTGGTGAAATAGTGTAACGTTAAGCACGAATATACTGGACTATTGTACGATATTGCCAACGCGGAGTTATTTGATATTGTATTATTCACAAAAAAGAAATATCGATAATTCGTTTTACACATCATGTATCCATACTGTTATTAACAATACCAATTTCGAATCTAATTTGTTTGCTTTGAATTGACGCTCTGTTAAAATGAGTGCAGAGGAAATCGATAATACTATAATACTATCCTTTCTCAAACAATAGCAAAGAATTATTTGCACGGAATACAGGATGTGCCTTTGCTTTGTATTCTTGTTTTAAACTAAATGCTCTTTTGTTCCCACCCTGATTTAATTACTACGGTCAACGAATAAATTCTCGCTAACACGCATTAATAATTAACAAATACGATTACAGGTATTATTACAGTTATTTCGCTGACCATCAATAGTTTCAATGCAAAACGCTTCGAACATTCTACGTGTTTTATTAAAAATATTCAGAATTCGTTTTCGCGATTGGAAAAAAAAATTTAGCCACCTGGAAGCTCAGATTTAGAGTTTATTGTGTCTGCTAACCTAACCAATTAATAATACAATTAATAAAATGACATGCGACATGTGAGTGCGATCACTGGAAAGCTAAAGCTGGAAATATATTACGATTATAATCGATTTTGGTTGCAATTTAAATTAAACTATCATTTTAATTTTTCCACCTGTAATTTTTCTCTCTCCATTGAAAGCAATTATAAAATCGAGAGCTACATTACTTAAAATTTTTTTTCTCACATATTAACAAAACAATGAAATAAATTTAATAATAATATTAATAACGATATAATAATGATGAAAATAAAACTAGATACTATAATTTGAAGTGTTTCCTTCGAATATTTGAAAATTTTATATATATTATAAATAATAGTAAAATAGATAGTAAAATAAATAGTATTGCTTTTTCCCGTTAAAAGAATGAACAGGGAATTTGTAGAACAAATTAATAAAATAATGTACGGAGGGAGAGATGATCTAATGAAAATCTGTGAGAGGAGAGAGAGGAGAGAGAGAGAGAGAGGAGAGAATGGATAAGAAGAAGGTAAGAATAAAATTGTATTAGAAAGAAGGTATAGAAGTTCGGGATAAATAACAGAAAATGGGCAATTGGGACACTTTTTGGAATTTATTTTATCAGATTGTTATGATCACGATCTTTAAGTACATTGGAAGCAATACGGAGTTCTACCATTGAGTAAAGTGATTGTAACTGTATATGTAGCTACGATTACGTATCTAATACTAAGTACAATATTATCGACTGCAATATATCGAAAACCGTATTATATCCAGATCGGAATTATATCGAGTTACTGCTGTTACTGAGAAACTTAGGAAATAATGGTCTTCAGAAATGTTCGAATAGTGATAAAGCAGCATGTATAACTGAAAGATCGGAGGTTGCTTGCAAACTTCATTATAAAGCTGCGCACGATGTAAAACGATAGCAGCTAGATGTCTTCTTTTGTAACTTTGTTTAAGGAGCATAATATGACGGACTTTGCGATCTGTAACTGTAAAAAGCTTGCAGCAGTAAAATGCTTTAACCTACTTTATAAACGCTAATTAAGTCCGAAACGTATTATGTTCCTAATGAAAATTGAAAACAGTAAGGAAGGATTGTCTTTTTGCGGGGTTTCTAACTTTCCTTTTGTTTTACTCCTTTCACAACTCGTTAATATGTATTTTTTTTTATCGTGCGGCTCGTGACTACTAAAAGTATACATTATCGAAATCGTGGAAGCTCGGGTTTGATATTTACAGCGCGAATATGCGAAGAAAATATTGGTTACTACGATGTGCCGAATTAATTTCGATACTACATGGGCGCTATCGTGCTCGTTACTCGAGTACGTTCACTGGACTCAATAACGACGTCTGCTCGATCACGTTTGGAAAATAAAACGTGCGTGCGGAAGTGCCAGCTCGTATAGCACAGTCCGAAAATATTTTCCCGGACCCTCTGCATAAATCTAGGAGTGATTTATCTACTGCGTTTAATATCGGATTTCGTCGCGTCCGCTCGCCGTCGACTTTCCAGCCAGCCCGCAATAGATGTGACCGATACTATGAAAGCGTATCGATGACTTTCTGATGATATTTCGACACGTCGGCATCGATATGCACTTTAATATTAGAAATGCTATATTGACATTTAAAATTCAACGTCAGGAAGCGAATCTTCTTTACCTTCTAAATTTGAATCATTGATTATATTCAGTAATATATTTGACGCTGGGTAATGAGATTTAACAAAAAAAGAAAAAAGTTTGAGCATTGTATACTTAAAATACCGATATTTGCACGTCAAGCCAATCTTCCACTGCTATATACATTGAATTTAGATACTAAAGGTTAGCTAAGTTGGGGATTTCACGTTTTATTCACTTATTATATCAGTGGCATGCTCAGGATTGATGTCAGTAATTATAATTATCCGCTGATTTAAATTTAGAGAGTATAAATCATAATTAGAATATTCTCTCGTATTAATTAAATAACTTCTCTCTCCAGAATTCCTTCTAGAAAAATTGTTTAGAGTTGTTAAACATTTTCTTTCTTCTAAAAAGAGAAGTTATTCAGTTAACATTCTTGCTTCTTTGATACACACAAGTGATACTACTTTTAATTTTTATCTGCAAACAGTTTGCGCGGTCTGTATCCTCGGCGTATGTTTAAATTGCATACAATTCTTGTGTACACACATACACACACACACACACATATATACACACATACATACGCACACACATACACATACACATACATGTAAGTCGGATCTGTCGCTCGCGAAATCCTCGTGCGGAGGAAAGGAAGGATTGTGCACGCGCCGTTCCTCTCGCGAGCCCATCCGGAAAATGCGTTTACCTTTTCGCGCAACCTACTAATGCCGCCAAAATTTTACACACACATACAATCGCGCGCTTCCAGAAAGTATGAATGTGTATGTATATATACATATAGACGTATACGTTCGTAGTATATATTTCATAAAATACGTGACTTCGCGTATTTTCGCCAGCTTATCTTCAACCGCACACGTCGCGTACACGTACAGACGTTCACAGCCACAGTTCTATCTCTTCAAGCCGGGAAGTCTTAAGATAAAAGTTAATCCGCCACGTTTACATTGGACTTGCGCTTCTCCATGTACGCTCCAATTGTGTTCTTGATTATTGATAATATTAGAAGGCACATTTTATATGGTAATTTCTTTTCTTTTGCTTTAATTAAGAATAATATATATTAAATCGTCAAACGAAGTGAACAAACGCGAACAAACGTGAATAATAATTTGCTTCAGTAGGTGTGAATGCCGCTAATACTCCCGACATTGAAGCGAACTATTCATTCGTATTTATTTGTATTCGTTCGTTTCGCCTCTCAATCCCTCTTTAAGATAGATAATTTTTTCCTGTACGCTTTATTCATAGTCTATTTTCTATTGTAGTCTATTATTCGTAGTTCTTATTTCAAGATCATCTTAAGTACTTAAGATAGTCGGTTCTTATTTTAAGACCGTTTTAAGTAATGTCTTAAGATGCTAATATGTCTCTCTGATTGGTTCAGAACATCTTAAGATAGTCTTAAATATAAGACTCGACTACGAATACCGACCATAATCCGTTCTTATTTTAAGATCATCTTAAGTAATGTCTTAAGACACTAATAACTCTCTGATTGGTTCATGATATTTTAAGACTGTACTTAAAACGGTTTTAAATATAAGATCCGACTATGAATGCCGGTCTAAATACGGTTTTGTAATTTATGCATGACACATTAATGGCCGGTATTCATAATCGGTTCTTTTTTCAAGACCGTCTTAAATAATGTCTTAAGACGCTAATACGGCCATCTGATTGGTTCATGACACCTCAAGGCTGAATTTAAGACGGTCTTGAATATAAGAATCTGACTATGAATACCGATCTTTAAGACTGTATTTAATAAAATGATCTTAAAATATAAGAACTATGAAAATCGGCCTTAATACGTCTGTTCGCTTTATCCTAGAATTTTCGAATGGCAGTATACGTGCTCGCGTGAATACGTATAACGTACGAATGATGTGCGCTCGATCATGTACTCGCATCCGAGCTGATGTTGCGCGAACGTGTGCATTTATGTGGGCGAGTATGTGTGCCGTGTGTAATGCAAGTCGATACGTCGGTGCCCGTATCGTGCACCGCGGCGACGACATGTGCATCGACGTGCATCGGTGGTGCGCGATGAACGACGTTAAATGTACCGGGTGCCGCTCCGAAATTTAGCGGCACGAATAAGCCGCCACGATAAAAAGACAATTCGATCGGGTAAGAGCTCAACGTGCCGCAAGGCGATTTCTGGGGAGACTCAGGTCGTAAAGCGACCGGAATGTTTTCTCATCCGCCCACGACGGTTTTACGAGTGATTTCGCAACGATGTACGGTTACCTCAGTAACAGCAGAGACGGGGATTTCGTGGTTTTAAGAGAACGCAGGATGCACACAGTGGTAAGATCCGAACGGAATTTTAATCGCCTCGACGCGATACCGTGTCCTCGTCATCGAGCGATAATGCCATACATTGTGAATCTTCCATGCAAAATCGCCGAGATATGCTTTTTGCCACGTTCGAGATAGGAATTTTTTTTATCGCGCGTAAAATAAAGGATCTTGACAAATTATATTTGGACAGAAATCTATTCTTTAACTATTCTCGAACAATTTTAGAATTTTATATTCATAAATCTGATTCTTTTGGACACCCCCTAAGAGAAATATTAACTGTCGCAAAATTGGATATTTCTGTTAATTTAATTATATCGGTTTGTTGATAAAACGAACTACAGACGGATTTTCACCGCAATATATAAATGGCAAAATCAAATTTCCTTTGGAATATCTATAATTACTGTGGTTACCGTTCGCGTTACATCGAGACACAAATAGGTTTCAACCCATTAAAAGTTGTGTGAATATTGATAGAAGGCTATATACTAATATTGTTATTACTTTACTACATATCATCCATATATTTCGTTTTGTGGAATACATAAATGTAGTTGGTTTTATTAAATTTAATTTTAAAAATGCCACTTATTGTTCTACGATTTCTGTGATAATTGTTATTATCTGTTTTTTTTTTCATGGAATAAAATATTGTAGCATGGTAACGTTATAAAGCAGTTGCAAAAATTTTATACGGGCTCTTATAGTATTGAGTATTCCATTATTAATTTTTCTAATACGAAAAGTTCGAAACTTTCTCTTTCTTTTCCGGAGGAAGTTTTCAACATCCACTTTATTGCTAGTTTTTTATGAAAAATAAAGTGATACTTTTTTTTTTCATTTTATGTTTGAACAAATTGAAATGCAAGTTAAGCGTCTAAAAATTATGTAAAAATCTGTAACATGATGAGCAATGCTGTAAAAAGTTTTGATATTCTAGCAGTTTAAGCAACCATTTTCTACATATTTTGATGATCCAACAAATTAATTGTCAGATCTGTTAGCTAAATTTTTAATACTTCAATAAAATCGTCTTTTCTGTATAATGATATAAAGTATTGTAGAATATAAGAAAATGAACAGAACTTCAAAACACTTTATTTTGAAGCATCGGCCTCGTTTTCCAGCAGCTGAAAAGTCAAGAATTTTCACAAATAGCGACTAACTCAAATGCGTCAAGTATCGGGTGAGGTGATAATCGGGAAATTCAGGCTCGAGGAAGATGCGTTCGAGCGTGTG
This sequence comes from Mycetomoellerius zeteki, assembly GCF_001594055.1. Classification (NCBI taxonomy): domain Eukaryota; kingdom Metazoa; phylum Arthropoda; class Insecta; order Hymenoptera; family Formicidae; genus Mycetomoellerius; species Mycetomoellerius zeteki. Next base: position 2,000,560 of record NW_017256594.1, on the reverse strand, counting down.
CGTGCGTGTGTTGATTTCTAAATGCATCCGTAATCCCGGTGAGAGATCGATGGTTTTAATCAAGAGAGTGTCTCCCCCGCCCAGTGCTTCGTCGCCCGGTTCTCGCGAGGTAACCCTCTCCTCCGCGTTCATTTTTTAAATAAAAAAAAATAATGCGGGGGCGTGTCGCGGTTCGGCAGCGAAAAGGGCGAAGCCAAACGGGAGAGAAGGAGAAAAATACTGGCCAGAGCCGAGTGCCGTACGGGATTAATATGCGGCGACTTTGCCCCGGGGTCACGTTCGCGTATTTCCACCCGTTGACGCACATCGTCCGCTGCGAGCGAGCGGAACCCTTCTAGAGACCGAGTTCCAGCAAACCCGGTCTCACCAAACTTCACTTCGCAATAGATTTCCATCCCCCCTCACGAATCTTGTTCCGATTGAAGGGGAGCGATTCAAATGCGATCTGAATCAGATTAAATTATTGAGATTATCGATTCCGATAGAAATTGGGTATGTTTATATAAGTCATTTGCATGTTCTCCTCTCTGGATAGGAAAATTGTACTGTTTAAAAGCTTACATTTAAATTGGATTATCTAATGCATTTCTTTAGTTTATCCGTCGAGTATTGATGAAGGAATTTACGTTTATAACATCGTGATGGTAGGGAGAGCTTTCGGTGGCTTTCGCGGTAGATGAAAAGAGGTCGACATTTTCTCTCGGGGTAGGAATCACTGGCTGGATTTAAATATGCGAATATCACTCAGCCGCGTCGGTCTACACTGGGGATTTCACGGCCTGTATCCCGCAGCCTGTATTTCGTTTATGGTCTCGCATCCGAGAGAATAAGGAAATTGGATCGGTGACTCTTCTCTCTTCTCTGTCCGTCGGAATCACGTTCGGATCGGTATATTAATGCGCCGCGTTCGTTGAAACGACGCGCCTCCGCACGAATGAAAACGCTTTTCCGCGTCCTTTCCTTTTCTGCTTTTACCCCTCTTCCCCGTTGTCATTTCTTTTTCATCGCTGCCGGGGTGCCGCGTATTTACGTGCTGTTTTACAGCGAAACCGTAAAATTATCGGCGCTCATAACTCTCGTAGATAAAAGGGCTCTATCCTCACGGTGGAATCTCCGAGCGGGCTTTGGATACGGGCGCGTACGACAAAGTTATGGGTCCTTCGGGGGTTTTAGCTTGTCACGCTCCCTCCTTACCCCTCTTGCTGGAAACGCGATAATTGTCTCTCGTAATAATTGAATACTTTAATTATTACGTTAATTAATTAAAAAATCTGTCCGACAACGTGCCGCACGGAGAAATCGCAATAGTTTTCTTCCCCTTCCATTCTGTCCCCCCCCCCCTCTCTCTCTCTCTCTCTCTCTTCGTACCAAGTAATAACGTCGTTATCATACCTTAACGGCCGTCCGCGAATGAAGCTAACTACGTTAGCCTCTCAATAAGCGGGCTCGCTTTACCGTGAAAGTTCCGACGCCGTAATTGCCGCGCGCGGCTTTATTGTGTGTCGCTCGGCAATCGCCGGTCCGCCCGGCATACAATCTATGAAATTCAGTTGCGCGAAAGCAGAGCGGGAATTAACGCCTCGGCGTTGCCTCGCGTCGCTGTAGCGAAGCGGTGCAAGCACCGTGAACGGCACAAACGAGCGTGTCGCCGTAGTCGCCGCTACCCGCCGTCGTCCTCATCGTCGTCAACGTCGCCGACTCTGCCATCGGTGAGACCTGAGACCTACCGGACTCTCGTGCAATCACTTTGCAAGTGTAAGTTCAGAACGTCACGGCTCGGGCTGTCTCAAACGAGTACGTACGGAGATATTTGAGATGGCATTCTCGCGGACAGTTATGCCACTGCCGGCGACGACGATGAGTACGACGACGAGAAGGTGGCGGTTCTAGTTTGGATGTAATTCGTGATATCTCTGGATATCCAGCAGAAAGTTCCCCGTTGGCTGCTCTGTCAAAGCGACGCCGTCACGCGCTGTTCAGTGCGGTAGCTACTCGCCTCTGCACGCGAGTTTCTTCTCAATCGTTAAAATGAAGTCTAGTGATACCTGTTGGACGGAGAGAGGCACGTAGCGAAAGATTTTCCTCGATACAGCAACCAGTAATTTTTTGTAGTTGTCGTTTGATTTTGCAAAGTGAAAAATGCTAAAGCTTCTTGATTAAAAAGCTTCAGCTCGGAGCGTCACTATTTTTTATTTTTACTAGCTTTAACGTTGCGTTGAAAATGTGAATACTGAATAAATTTTTAATTAAACATTACTTACTCGAATTCTATCATTTAGATGTCATAATCTTCAATTAATTTTTAAATTTTGAGTATAGTGGTAGATGCATAATTCTAGGAGAGAAATACAATGTAACAGTCTCACGAAATATGTATAATAAATGCGAGAAAATAGTTTGTACCATTCGTAAGTATTCGTGCGATGTAAAAATCATATCTCTATGATTTATTTTTTTTTAATAAAAATTTTTACGTTATAGCACTAGTTGAACAATATTTGTTGTAATACTTTTGTAAAATATTCAATAAAATCTAACGTAATAGTAACGATTATGAAGTAGTAAAAATGATTAATACCTATATAGAATATCGATTGAGCACAGCAGAGAGAACGAATCTATTTATTATAGCAATTTTATTATATGTGTCGAATGCAATATACAATCCATTAAACTACTTAATTTATTTAATTGAGCTAATCTTACACTCAAAGAATAATTTTGTTGAAGTACCTAAAAATTAGATTCATATAAATTTGAAAATAATTTTGTTGGATTATCAAAATAATTCTGTAGGAAACTCAAGCATGATGAGCAATTACGCTGCAAAAAAAGTTGTGACATTCTATAAAGTAGCTTAAGCGTTCTACGTAATTATTTTAATTAATAATCCGACAAAATTATTTGTATATTTACCTAAATTTTATATATTTCGGCAAAACTGTCCTTTCCGTGTAAATTCTAAGGGCTATCTAATAAAATAGTTCTCTTCGCTCATTTGTGCTATTATTTAAGTTTCATTATGGACCTATTATTCTTTATTATTCCTATTACATAGAGGATATTGAAATGTAATGTTATATTTAATTGAGTGTGAGAGAAAAAAAGAGGAAAAAAGTTATTTTAATTTGCAATTGTATGTAGCTGTAACAATAAGTGATCATTCGATAATAATAGAAACAGATGAATAAAATATTGCTGCGATTCCGCAAACCGACATTATAAACGGAGGGTTAATTTTCCGTTCTACAGTTATATTGCATTTGCTGCCACCATTACCTCGATTGACCTAAATATAAGTCTATTATAAATCGTTATAGCGGTGGAAATGCGGGACGCGAACGCGGCGCGGAAGCGTAAAGGCAACCGTGCGTGGCGAAACAAAATTACAACGGCAACTAATATCTCTTCACGTCGGCCATGAAAGTCCATTTAAAGTTAAAACAAAGTTAAAACAAGCGGTACTACCGCTCGGTGGTAGGACTTGGCACGCCAGGCTCGGATCAGAAATTAGGGAAGGAAAATTGTCGAAGGGTAGTGGAAACGCGTGAATCGCTGCTATTTACGAAATTATTCAGGGTTCTCGCTTACAGAGGAGAGTATTAACATTCCGGCCACGTAGACTATCCTCAACGGAGGGCTCTTTTCTTCGGCGTACATTTCGATCGAGAGGCACGCACGAATGCTCATATCGATCTATAAGATCTACGAGAGTACTTGTCGACGCAGTATCAGACTGATCAAGTCGTCGGCAGGTCTGCGATTTTTCAATATAAGACTGTAGAAAGAGAAGAGAAAGAAATATAAAAAGCAAATAGTAAAAATGTTAAATCGTTTGTATTTTTAAACTTATACTTCTTAATATATAGCATATCAAAGAGCATAAAACCTTTTAATGTTTTTATTTTTAAGCTTATATTTTTTAATGTCTAATATAACATATTAAAGAGTATAAGATTTTATAACGCTTCTATTTTTAAATTTATACTTTTTAATGTATATTAGATGGAAAAGTTAAAGGTGTAAAAATAAAAATATTGTAGATGAGCTTAAAGAGTCAGTGATAGAAACGGAATATTCTGCTGTATTGAAATATATGCTTTTTCCACCTCATATTTATATAGGGAAAATCTTTCCGTGCGAAGGTACATATAAGTCGGTGGCGCAATCGAAAACACGTGTTCGACATGGATGTAAATTTTGGTGCAGCACGGAAATGTTCCATCCGCGGCTGTGGCGTTAAGGGATTATAGTTTATAGGGAAAGGGACCGAGAGAGGGCCCGAAGGAAAATCACTCCGACATCGTGTCGATGTGCACGAGGGATTTGAAAGCCGTGAATTTCCATTTCGTCTCGTCGCTCGGATCGTCGTTACGCCTGAACGCTCCGCGATGCGGCCGAACTAGATGGATGCGATACAGAACGAGAGACAGAGTCAAAAGAGGAGACAATTACACCGATTGGATGGCATAAAAATGCATGAAGTCACTGTCGAATTCCTTGAAATTTCCCGGAGCAATGACTCTACTAATACATCCTTTTCTCTTTTACTCGTCGAACACTGAATGCCATCTTCTAAGCTCTCGCACGTAGCGTCGTCGATACGCTCAGATCGATTTTTGCGGAAGGTACTTCTGTGAGGAATAGCGTAAAATAGCATCGTGCTGCGCATAGCGATGCAACGATTCCAGCTTCCGTAGCAACATTACTATGAGATACTGCAAGTAGTAACGCTGCGAGTTGTATCGCTTTAACGTGATCATATATTTCTGGTGGTATGATAAAGAGAGAGATTTTTAATGGTAATGAATGTTCGATGAAAAATGATAAGTGTATAATAAAAATGATAATAACTAAATATAAATTACTATTATTTTGTCTCAATTAATTACGAGAGAAATTGTTTCAATGAGATATGTCGCGAGGCTTGTAATGCAAACTCATACAGTATTATGTATCATCCGAGGCGCGATGAATTAAAAAGAATGCGATGACGCAAAATAATGCGTTTTTAGATTAATAGTGGTCGGACCTCTGCTGTTGGACGAAATACGATTCGGACATCACGTGTCTCCGCGCAGTAAAAGCATCACTTCATCATACTTTGTCGAGCCTCGCAATTTGGATCAGTGCTGAAAATACTGAGATGTCGTGAAAGTTTTACACCTCTAATATTTTCTTTTTCTTTTTTCGTAGGTCATAACGTCTTTATCGCGCAAACTCGTAGTTTGTAGAGACTCGCGTTCTTTTTCTTTCTCAATGGTTTTGACGGCTCAGCGTGTTTTACTTCCTACATCGAGCAGATACGTCAGAAACTGACTTATCAATGTGCCGTGCAATACGTCGCCGGTTCAATCGACCGTTACGAGTGTCTCAATAAGATCAAATGTTCTTATTGCGGTGACACGTATGTGAAAAATAACACAAAACGTAATTACCTCATAAATTCGTACACTACGGATATTCAGAAATTTATAAAAAGAATTCACTTCGAACTCTGATTTAAAAATTTATAGTTTAAACTAATTAAAAGATATATAATTGCAATATATTATTCATATATAATTTATATTTTAATATATTTTAAATTAATATGTAATTTAAAAATAAATTTTATTTTAAATGTAACATATTACAAAATTAAAACAGGATATAATAACAACTTTGTGTAAATGGAAAAAATATTTTCGTTTCTTTAAAATTTACACAACTCAAAAAGTTAAATTTTTGAAAATTATTTTTCAATTTAACAGAAAATTATTGTCACATCAAATAATATCGGCAAAAAATATACTTTTAGAAACATTATCAAATGTCATTTTTACAATCCTTCAAAAACACTTTCTTTGAGTATTGTGACGATTTTTTATATCTCTCTCTCTTACAAAATTACATAAAATTATATAACCTGAATATAATTCATCAAAAGTGACATAACTCGAAATATTACCATTTTATGTTTATTTTGATCAGTTAAAATGACAAAATTTAAAATAAAACAATTTCTTTTTCAAACTTTGATCACCAAACCTGTCTTAACTTTAAATATTTGCTGTAGAAAACTCTCCTTTTTACAAAACGTCTCAAGTGTGTCACTCTTGTAGAAGATATTACTCAATTACACAAGAAGGATCTCTTTGAAAACTTTAAGAACAACACAAGTACTATTTGGCGAACGGATTATGAAGTTAAGTTAGTTTATTTTTGATAATTGATAGACCTTTTAGTAATTAATAATTGATAATTTGGACCTAACTCATTCATGATAATAACTCTAAAATCACGTCTTTTGAATTATGTCACTTTTAAGATAAGGGAACGTTTTGTACCTGTATGTATATTTTTTTAAACACTGATTAGTCTAATCCAAAATGAATTACGACATTTTGTTCCATTCTCTTCTTAAGGAATGAAATTAGTGACCTTATATAAAAAAAAATTACGATATATTAAATCCTGACTCTCAAAAAACAATACAGAGATGTTTACTCCACGTGTAAACAATGCGAGCATATAGCGATTATACTACCAATCGTTCGCAGATTACGAAGAGGGGTCTTATCCGAGGGTGGCAAATTCACATTACGAACGTGGGTTCAATGATGGTGGTTTTCGAATCTCCCGGTGTATGTACATATGTACGAGAAGCGAATACACAACGGGATGTACCGCGATGATTATTAGCCGTGAATACCGACGACGCGGAGAAACTGCACGTCGATTTAGGGCGGATAGACAGTGAGACCTCATCCTCCCAAGCAACGCGCGCCCGGATAATATGATCCTTTCAACGAGAGAGGAGAGCGAGTACGAGAAGGCAAGCACCAAGCCACCACCGCACCCCGCTCTCGGGCGTTCAATTCTGGTATCCGCTGCACATCGCCCTGCAGCTCGATCTCCGTATAACGTCGTTACCCGAGAACTCCCCGAAGACGAGAGACGAATGCCGCTAAGCGTGACGCGCCGAAGCTGATACGTGCCGGCGTGTGTCGCTCTTTCCAATAATTACATCTTCGTTACCAGTCGGCACGAAGACGCTGGATCGACAAGATCGGCGAGGATGAGGGGGAATTTAAGAAGAGGGAGGGGGAGGGGCGGCGGATTGCCATTTTAAGGGCGTGTTAATGTAATGTAACTTCGCGGCAGATGGTGCACACGCACTTTATCCAACGCCACGTATCGACATCGCTCGAAATACCCTTATCTCTGCTCTTTGCTAATTACGGTGTTCGACGAGAGTAATGCGTTACGGTAATGTAACGCGATCAAGCGTATGTAATTCAATATAAGATTTCCCAATGCATTTCTCTGTACGTTATCTTAGAATGTTATCTAGCCAAGACACATCTCCTTGACGTTCGACGCTCTCTCTCTCTCTCTCTCTCAGACTTATTTTAATCGACGATTTGATGCAAACTCACCGCCGACTTACGCGCCGAGTTTCCCCGTGCGGCTTTTTGTTGCTCGCGTCGCTGCTTAGAATTAAGCAGAACTTTGATAAAGTTGCAGCAACTTCGTTACAGCGTCGAGTGCATTTGGCATATTCGGGACGATATAACTCGCCTCTCTGAGGAAGACAATTTGATCAAGCGCTATTTACGGCTAAACGGCGGAGTAATTAATAATATAATGGAGCCTCCGAAACAGAGTTCTGTTTCCAGATGATTAGGGTCAGAAATTTTAAGAAATATTCCCATATCAAAAACATTAATTTTTATAAATATTATAATTTTTTTTTATTTATATGCATCTCTATTTTTATAAAAATTATGAAAAGTTATAAAAAAATTACATGAAAATTGATAATACAATTTTGAGCAGCTTTAATTATTTTAGTAATTTTTAAAAATATTTTTCTTTCTGAGAGACAGGATTCTCGTCAATTATTTGTGAACTTTGGTAATTTATTATGATTTTATACGTAATATACGTCTTCATACAATGAACAAACAGGGATATTAAGTCGAATGTAGTAATTCGAGCATTACACGCGTGCGGATCAAGTGAATATCTGATTATCTGTGGGAATCTCTATGCTATCAAAATACACACTTCTGATCTCAGGCAAACATCAGGCTAGTTTAATATCGCACTTCTGGCAATGCGATTTCAAGTTCGGCGGGTTGATTTCAAGATTCCCGGGGAATTCCGTAAGTAATTTGTAGGATTCGGAGAGTACTTACTCAGGATCGTATCAATCCTTTCCGCGAGTCCAAGTTTTGCGTGATATGCGGTAATGCAATTGGCAGAACAGAACCACCACGCATGCGGTTAAGAACAGGGATGACATTGCGACGCATAATTCGGAGAGGGGTAGTAATGTATGCGGCACGATGGAGAGAGCGTCGCGTCGCGTCGCGGCGCGGCGCGCGCGTACGTCTTTCTTCAACCCGATCTCTTTCCATGCGCTCCGGTCCTCCAAGGCCTTCAGTCCCCTTTCGATCCTATCCCTCTTCGGTCTACGACATTAATGCAAAGCGAGAACATGCGGCGGCGATGGCGATGGCGACGACGGCACGACCCCGTCGTGGACCACCCCGAGGATGCTTCTTGCAAGAATAAGAGAACAGGATCGCTGGGGATGTCCCGGGATTCTGTCCTCTATCGATCTCCCGCGTATATAGACACTAACTTGTGCCCTCCGCAAGCCGTGCTATGTATCTGCCATATATACATACACCGCTTCTCTCTCTCTCGCTCTCTCCCTCTCTCTCAATCTCCTTCTCTGTCTTGCCTTCATTTCCCCTTCCTTTCTCCTTTCCTCTCTCGGTTTCTCCCTTTCTCTCCCCCTCCGCGGTCCTCTCTGTCTTCCTCTCGTCTGTCTGTTCGCGACCACTTCCTCTCTCGCTTCCTCTCAGGTCCGGCGAGTTCCCAACACGCATACAGAAGCTCGAAGTTTGCACCCTTGTTTGTGTTGCGCCACCCTCGGACCACCACCGCCAACGCCACTGCCACCCATCGCACGGCCCCCTGTGTGTTGGTGGTACGTGTCTGCGGAGTAGGGTGAGACCGCGCATAGCCGCGCTCACCGGCCTCACCGCTAAAGAATGTGTTAGATGCACATAAGCGGCGCGTCGCGTGCACACCGAGGATGGCGCTAGGTCCTGTCCCTTTTGTGTTTACCGCATTATCGAGAGGCGCGACCCCCGCCTATATTTCCCGCAAATCCATCAAATCTCAAATGTCGTCGCGAAATTTCAACGTTAACCCCCTCGCATTTCCACGCTCGTGACTACAGATAAAGGGATATGACAGAGCGAAACAGATATGTACAGGCTTGTCATTACACATATTTCGTAAATGAATATGCAGCATTAAAATAGGGAAAAGCGTTCGTATATACGAACGGAGAATGAAAGTCTGAAATTTCTGGGTACAATCATCTGGCACTGATTTCCTCGCGTACTCGATGTTAGAAAATATAATAAGGAAGAAAAGCACAGTGACGGGAAGTAAGTTATGAAGATAGAGATGAAGAGAAATCCTCAATATTTTCTCTCTAATATTACGAGGATCCATTTTCAACGAAACTAGTTGTCAGTAGTTTTTCCCTTTTCATTGTAACTTTCAGTACCCTCGCCTAAATAAGTACCGCGTCGTGTTATATTCTCGTGTCTACGGATTTTGTGAGCAACGGTCGACCAACGAGCACGACGCGGAACAAAATTGGGACCATGTCGTTTCTCGTGCACACGCATCCGTATGTACGTGTATCGGAGTAAGTGGTAAATCCGGCGATTTCCATATTACTCTCGCTATGTACCGACATCGATAAATATTCGACCGCGCTCGCATGCGACCTCGTCGGTTTTATTTTTATTCATTTTCCCCTTTTTCCTTTTTCTTCGGAGTACACCAGGCGCTTGCAGGTCGCTTTTGTCCTCCTTCTTCGGACTTTTCGTTGCTATGCAGAACGAAGCATCGATGCAGTGTCGGTTCATTTTGCATACAAAGCACACAAAACCTAATTCATAATCCGCAAATATTGTTCTTGCACAGAAGAAACAGAGATACGCTACTATTTATTTGTTTATTTTTTATGATAGCTTCATATTAGAGATAAAATACTTTGCCTATTTACCTACCATAAATAATTTTATATACTCAACATTTTTTTATTAATTTAATAATTATTCATCTTCGTTCTGTATAAAAATGAAACTGTTTTTCCTTAATATCTGAAAAAACATTATTTTAATTGCTGCTGTGGTTCTTCTGTAATAATACAAAAAAATATCACATTATTATTTCCCTCTGGCGCTTGAGTCCGATAATTCGATTACAGAAGATTATAGAAGTTGTCGTAACAATTATCTTGTCACTCACATTAATAACAATGGATGTTTTAAAAGCGTATGTAATGATATAATTAATTATCTTATTAATCTCTCAGTGACAATATAATTCTAGATACATTATTACCATAATTATTTATTAACTTTCAGCATAATATTTTAATTGTTATTTTATTTTTAATTGAATCATTATGTTTCGTACAAAAATAAAATTTTTTTAAGAATGCTGTTTGATAATAAAAAAATTGCTTTATTTACCACGATAGTTTTTTGTGTACGCCACTCTTGATTACTCAAGGATTATTAACTATAAATTATGTTACATAGAAATATCACATCACATATTTGATCTTTCCATCATTTACTTGTTCAAATTCGAAATTGAGGTTCTGTGCATGTAAACTCGATTAACAGTTAAACGATCGTATTTGAATCATTTTGATCAAATCAACGGTACGATTTTAGTTAATTACATCAACGAAATTGGCAGATTTGAAAATTAAATAATATTAAATGATTTCTCTATCCGATTCTGTGTTTCCCGCAAGCTGGTTAATTTCCGACATAATTAAGTGAAGCGCAAAAATGAAATTGAATAAAATATTATGCTTGTTGGCAAGAGAGACGCGTATGTAGGTCTGTCTTTGTTCCAGAGCGGGATGATCCAGTTTCAATTTACGGGAGGGATTATTACGATCATAATTATCAATTAATATCGATATTACTTGCGCTGTTACGTACGGTCAATGTCGTACACGAAATACGCGAGATTTATAGTTGTGTAGATGCTTTTTATCGACACAATTCATTGTACCTACAAAGCCACCTTTCTGTTTACTGCATTATTTAGAAGTATGACCCACTTCCGGAAGTCCATTAAATCCCGGCTAGTGCTGTCGGGAACTCGAAGTACGGATATCCCGCTCTGAGAAACTGGCTTAAACGATAGTCACGTAGGAAGTATCGTCGCGCGCCGAAGTTGCCCCACGGTACCATTGCTTAACATCAAGCATCGTCGAAGAAAGAATTCACAAAGAGTGATTTATCAGTCGCTCTTAAAGCGGATCGAATATATCGCGTCTTTACAAACATCGTTCCGTTTTACGATTGATTTTTATTCGTCGCATATCTCCTGTCATGGAACGGTGATAAAAATCTAAGTTATACGAAGTTGTACTATACCATGCGCAGGGATGTTAAGTACAATGCCAGGACCGTGTACAAAAGAGGGACGATAGCAATAAATATAGCGATAACAGTAATACCGACAAAGAACCGACTGATATAGTTGACATAACTGCCGCATTTATTTTTATCGCTAAAATTTACGCTGCTTTTGACAAAGTGCACGTAAAACACTGTCGCGTAATAGGCTCATTGAAAAATTGAGCATTCTATTATCATTATAATCGACTAGCGTTCGTTTGGGTAAGTGGAACCTCTATCGAGCGTCGTCGCGTCATTGGATTATGCATCACTTTTTGACGCAGCATCAAAAAGCGGAATAATTCCAACGTTTAACTGCTACTACCGCGTAATTGTCACCGAATATCATATTTCACACGCACGCAGCTGCGCGCTTGCCACCCGCGACTTCTCCACGCCCTCTTAATTAATATGTGTTTGATTGATAGTGCGTTTGAATTGGATCGCAAAAACACGCGCGTGCTAGCAAAAGTTCCGTTTTTATCGTAATCCGAGGGACATTCGACGGCACGTTCCAGCTCATTATAGACGAGACATGCATAATTGCGAAGTCTGTACGAAATAAAAACGCAATATAAAAAGCATTAATCATAGAGGCAAACGGCTTTTCTTTCTTTTATTCTCAGCGCGAATTATGTTTTTAGATTTCATTTATGTACGTGTTTCGCGCGGCGTTCCCCCTTTAACAATGCAGGATTTAAATTTTTATGCCTGTTTCCCTCATGCCACCATTAATCACACGTCCTTTTTACGGTGAACTCTTCACCTCTAATAAGAACAGATAAACTCGCGCGGCACCATTAGCACCAGTCACCACATGAAGGCACGTGTATGTTCTCGAGGGAAAAAAAGGATGAGGAAGATAGGCCGGGATAGAGATTTTCTCCGTCGAGGCGACGTAGCGATTTGTGCAAGCAACAGGCAACTTTCATTAAAGCCTTTTCGAGCCACGGCAATTTCTCTCGCTCGTCCTGTCTCTCCTACTCCCGTCGTCTCTCTTCGTCTTCATCGTCGGCTCTCGCGCTCTCTCCGCTGCCACGTGTCGGCACGGGCCACGGTAATGTCCGTGCCGGAGGTCGGCGTGCAGTTCGCGCGCGGTGCATGCGAGAGAGGAATGCACCGTGTGCGTGCATATATCGACGCAGGGAGCGAGAGAGGCCGGAGTCCGGGTCATTCACGAGTCTCGCGTATACGCTCTCACATTCATGCATTGTGCCACGTGGCCCGCGAGCGCGACGGAAATTCCTCTCGTGTGTTTAAGCGCCGTTAACGTCGCGTACCGTAATCCTGTTTCACGTTTTCGCGTCGCATCGCGTCGACCGCCCCTCGTGCTCTCAAACGTAATTAAAGCGCCTCTCTTTCTCTTTGCTAAATGTCCCGTGAGCCTCCGAGAGAATCAACAGTCAATCTTGCGCCTCTTTAGGAAGTGGCTCTTGAGAACGTGGAATTAGTACTACTTGGCAGCGAAACAAAAAGATTACTGAAAGTAGAAATTTATTTCATCAGCTATGAGGGTTGGTAATTAACATCGATAATTAGTAAGCGTTTCGAGCTTAATCTGATGTAAATAAAAAAAAACCTCATTTTTTACGATATTTCTTTCGCAATTTTAACCGGGCGTTGCTTGGCTGGAAATTTAATTTAATGCTTTGTTTGAATGTCAAGATGCTTAACGTCGAGAGGAAAAAACGCGTGAAACGAAATAAGCGAAATAAGGTGAATGTTTCACGGATAATTCTCTTAAGCGGGTAGCAGTTTCTACCTGGGTAAGGAAAAGGAACAGCATTAAAATATTAATCGCGCACTTGAACATCGCACGAAGCGAGAATCTCGGCTATATCCGTGCACGCGGCGACTGCCGCAAAAATGCGAAGTTCGAGCGGGGCGAACCAAAGAAATCACTCTCGCCCGGCTCTTCGTACCGTTCAACGAAGTCTCCTTCTCGTTGAAAACTTTCCTTCGGAAGTTTTTTTCCCCTATACTCTCTTCAAGTTCTCCTTTGGTCTCTCAGCACTTCGTACGTAGGCGGCGTATACCCTCTCCGTGTACATAGATCTGTATATAAAGAAAAAGATGGAGAGGGAGGGATCTTTTTATCTGTTTTCCATCGGGCAAAACGAGTTGCCTTTTGTACGGCGGTCGATAAAGAGTGGAAATGATGATCCCTCAGGATGAGCCCGGCGCCGAGGGAACTTTCAGACGACGTTGAAGACTGGTCGTTTTAACGACGTCGTGGATTTGCGGCAGCGGCGGTGACGACGGCGACGGCGGTAGCGGTTGCAGCGGTATATACGATGCGGTGAAGGTATGGCCGTTTTACCACGCTCGTATAACGAATTATAAGGCGGAGGTCCCGCCATCGAACGACCACGGAAATCTGTCCGACACCGGAATAATCTTACGGCTATATAACGCCACTTTCCCGAGGCCGTGATATCGTCGTTTCGGAAAATCGTTTGTGCGACACTGCTCATCGTCAGGTTACATATTGCCCTCAGTTCGCCATGTGTGCCAAGAGGAAACGAGGCAAGATGTGACAAAGTTACCGCGATATTTGCGCGCATGAGTAGGTATACAAATTACATCGTAAACATAACTGTGCTAATTAATTAATAATTAGGAGAAATACGAGTAAGAATTTTTTCTAGCCAATATATAACATCGTTATTTGTTTTGTTTCTTTAATTAAATGGAACCCAAGTACTCGAAATAATCAACTTCCGTCGAATCTGAGTCGAACAATTTTCACTAGTGTATATACCACTCGGTTTAATTTTAATTAGTAGAACGTGAGTATTGTTGCAAGTTGTTCAGAGCAATTAAAAGTAATTAAAGTACGCCTGTCTTTTTTTTATCAACGATTCGCATTCGGGCGTAACAAGCGATTTTTCCGACCCGCCTTTCCTCGATTCTCGCTGGAGTTGGAAATTTTTAAACTTCCGGATGTAAATACTGCTCTATCGCGCGAATGAGCAATGAAATTGTAGACGATTGTGTAAATACATAAGACACACGTATGTACAATATCATCCAGCGAGACACATACACGAGATGTGCAAACATACTGTCTCCACATTTCTTCGACGGGATTCAATATTTGTCCCTCCCGAATGAAAGTGTATTATCGCGTATCAATCAAGAAGAACAAATGTTTGCTGAGGGAGGTAGCTTCGACTTCAACTAGTCGGCGAGACGGCACTCTCGAATACAACCGCCCCATGTAGGAAATCGCCCATCGATCGAAGGATTAATTATCCAGCGATTAAATATCTGTTGGACGGGAATTTGATTCGTAACTGTGATCATATCGATGCGATAATCGCACAATCGCTCTAAAGTCGATTTAATCAGTGTATTCAGTTCATATTGCAGTCGGCAAGACGAGCTGTTTAAATTGTATCGCGTCTTACTGATGCAAAATGCACAAGCATTACGTGAGTCGAATCTTGTCGTGTCGCACCTTGTACAGGATGTTACTGAAATACTCAGGCGAGCTTTGCTGATGTTCAACTTGATCAAGTTGGCGCCGATTTTTCCTCAGCGGAAATTGATTTGAGCTACGTTTCTCCTTTTAACTTTAAATATTAAATACTCTAGCAACTTAGTTGCCAACGTATTTAATATTTAACGGATACTTGAATCGGAATTCTTTTAAAATAAACCTAAAATTGGATATAGGATTTCGATAGTTATATGCACTGTTAAATCTATAGTTCATCAAATTTAACCTAACGTGAGTTACCACTGCTCCTACTAAATATATCCTACTAAATATAGTTATTTTTTACCGAAACAATAGTTAAATTTGAAACTATATCGTGTCAGTTTGACACTATATATTGACAAATTGACACTGTATTGTGTCAAATATAATCATTGTTTTATTATAAAATAACGATATAATTGAGAGTAGAAGCAGTAGCGACTCACGTTAAGTTAAATTTGATACTATTATATTTAACAGTATGTCCATTACTGAAATTTAATTTGTGGATGAACTTTTTATTTTAAACCTAACCGCTTCAAACATATTAATATTTTTAATAAGGAAAAATAAGCTACAAATTGTTTGAAGATTACATTCACAAAGTTTGTCCAAGCATTTTGGAAGCACACTGTATGCGAACGCCGTACATGCGGGAATTGTCAGCGTCTTTCTTCGCTTATTTCTACGTAGACTTCAATTTTGAATTTTGCGAGGATAGACGGAGTGGCAAATCGGATTTCCTGAATTGTCGAGATCTCCGCTTCTCTCGGGAAAGCATCATCGAAAACCAGTTTGAACGGCTGGGTACACGTGGTCGATAAATAGTCAGACGGGGACGTGCGAGTGTCGTTGAAGGATTCGCAACTTGCGAAGTGACGCAATAGATTTGTCTACCACGGTTGCAGCCGTTTTAGGACAACGCACAGTTTTGTACATCACGTCCTTCACCGAGATTTTTGCAGGTCCGAGAGACGGTTTTCAATTATATAAAAAACTGAATAGTCGTCTCGTCGAGAAATCATCGCTGAAAATATCGGCAGTCAAACGGATATTTACGTGTCGCAAAATAACATTTTTAGATGTCTGATAATAGTCTGTCCGTATCTACTGCGCGAACGATTGTGACGAGTTTCATATTGCGAATATAACGTTTAATAGGACTCGAGTTTTCAAGTGTTTTCTCTTCGTGTAACGTTTTTAATATCAATTTACGTGTTGCGGTTCGTCTAAAACAGGTCAGTTTCGGTGTTAGCTCGCTGAATGATGCCACTTTAAACGATAACTAGTTGCTGACAAATTGGCATGACTCGTTCCATTCTGGGATTATTGCAAACTGTGAGTAAGGGACGTATTCCAACTTACAGCATACTGACGTCACTGACAGCTGAGAAGTTTCCTCAAATAGTTCTGCCGCAGTGCAGCAAATATTGAAACGCGTCTTTTCAAACTTTAAGGCGACGATGTTATTGCTGCGCTATTCGCACACTTTTATCAATGTTTATAAAGTTTAATTACTAGCCTATTTCGCAGTCCGCAACGGCATACGAAGCAAACTTAAATTAGCATGCATACAAGGGCTTTGACATCGAGACACGGTAGAATTAATATTCACAGCAGGGGCAGCGAAATCCAAATCAGGGTGCAATCATGGTGTATATAGCGCGAAGATATAGTGTTAATTATGTACCAAATAAATTAGCAACTTGTTGATCGTCATTAATACTCGATAAACCTGGTCAAACATCTAAACCGTCCTTGCGAGAGCCCGATATACTTATAAGCCTTAATAACAACGCGTGTAATGCGATCCGTTCTCGTGGATCACGCGCAGGTTTAACACCAATATCCCTAATCGATGTTATACATCGCGAATGCGAATCACGCTTTAATGTAACGAACGCATGTAAACGTGCGTCGTTGTCGCGGCACGTTGGTACTTTGTGTGATCCAGAACAGAAAGTGAAGCTTAAATACCGCGAAATAAAGCGGCAAGGATGAGACGCGGTGTACGCGTACTGTTTTAATGAAATGGAAGGCGACACTTCGACGCAAAATAAATATATGTGAGTTAAATTAAAAATGATAAAACAATAAATTTTATTAAAATAAAATATGTCAAATGTGCGAATAGAATTTATACATGTACAACATCTTACATAAATAATAGATAATACAGATAAAATCTTCACATATCAAAACTACCTTTCTACGTATGTGCCTCTGCAGATGATATTTTAATCCTCTAGTTTATAATCTGGATCTTTTTTAGTACAAGCGAAATTTCACTCTCAAATTATTCCAAAATAAAGGAGAGCGGAGTCTAGTCTCTTAAAATAATCGAGAAAGCTGTTTGATAATGTAATAGAAATAATGAAAAATAACTCTGACTCATACTTTTTGAAAATTTAATTAGTAAAAAAAACTTGATTATTTATTCACAGTTATTTACTCTCACTTACCCTTAGTTATAGATTTATTGTTTATATTTTGAGAATCCATTAGTTAGATTTTATTGGTTATAAAAAAGACTTGAGTTGGAAAAAAAACTCAGATTACAGATAGAAGGTTAAATATATCTCTTTCGGTCGAGCTATATTCTTCTTGTGCATTCGATAACAATATTATTAAATAAATGAATGTGATCGACGGTATTCCCGTATATGATCCATTATATCCTTTGTCGCTATATTCTGTACATCCAGCCTCGTGGCTGGCGCGCTTATATCATATCTCGTTTACGGAACTCCGGCGTATTGTTGCACTATCCTGTTCCACTCCTTCGGGAAGGATCGCTGAATGTGAGAAAGGACCTTCTTGATCTGACGTGTTTCTTCGGGACTGCACTGCGGGCAGGAGCCTCTCAGAACCAGCGGCACTAAACCTGGGTAAAATAACGACGTAGGATTTCAACAGAATTTTCGGGTCGGTTTTATGTAGTACGTAAACGTGTATGCGCAAGTTTCTCTTGAGATTCATGTGTGTGCACACAATATTATCGCAAGATATAATGATATTTGATGTTTAACATTTCCGCGAGTATATACAGTTCGTTCTGGAATCTCTGATGTTAATTTTAACCTTTTATGAGGTGAGCGTGGGACGAAAAATAAGGATAGAAGAATAGAAAGGGAGGTTCGCCTCAAAAGCGAATAAACGTTTATGGTACAAATTTGAATAGTTGGAGGTAATGCTCAATATTTAATGCTTTCGATAAAGGATTGAGACTGATACGATCTCACTGAGAGCTTAGGTTCTGCTTCCACAGACACACGAAAACGTTCGACCTCTATGTTTACTCTACGACGACGGAAACGTGACAATTAGCGTGACGTTCTTGTTCGCGTATCTCTCACAGTGGAAATTGAACTCACCGAAATTACATGGAAATTACACCAGTCGTAAACTTTGTCTTGCACAATTCCGATACGATAAACATTGCTAATTTACTCTGAAAATACCGAGCATCTTCTATTCCCTATGACCTTTTTCTCAAAGTACTGTAAAAGTCGATCGTTTTTTTTGGCTTATGCCTCAGGATCGCGATATCAAAGAAGAATTGGAATTTTATTCTAACTCCTGTTTAGGATAATCGCGGGAGATGCGATCTCTCCGCGTTAACGAAGTCTAACTCGTACTTTTCAAACGTCGTCCGACGGGATCGCACGGCGCCTCTCCCAGGGCGCACTTAAGCTGTCTGTTCAAGTAACGTTTGTCGCTTAGAGCCATATTCAGTTGTTCGTCAGAAACCCGCGATCTGCCAGATTGCTGCCCCTCGCTGTCCGATTCAGCGGCCATCGCTGTAGCGAGCAGAGCGCAGGCCAAGACGAGGATCTGCAACATAATTATACATGCAAATACGTGAGCCACAATAGTGTACCAATTATTATTATAATTACTGAATCTTCCCAGTAACGTTCCTGAAATACGAGCTGTAACGTTTCAAAATGTTTCTTGTTTATCGGATCGATACCACAGTTAAACAAATCCAGATTTTCTAGAGCGTTTCATGATTATAGTTCCACGGCTTCATTGCCTCTCGGATTTTCGCCGTAACGCCGTGGAGCGTAAAAAAGGGATTGTCGTTTTACGCGTATTGCGGCGAACCGCGCGGCGCGACGTTAAATTTATTAACACCGACGATATCCCAACGACAGTGCTTAACGTGATTACACCATCTGCAAGTATTATGGTAAACGGGTTCCCCGGCTTTGGAGGGACACGGGAGACACAGGACGGAGCGTGCGCACGGATATACCTGCAATCCCTGTATGGGGGGTGAAATTAGCTGTGCGGCCATCCGACAATAAGGGCGGAAGCACGTCTGTCATGCGGTAACGAAAGCGGATAAGGTAGGGCTGGCCTGCAGGCGAGGCGGTGCGCACGCCAAAGCTAACACGGCTAAACAAGCAGCAACCCACCGTCGTGCCGCTGCTATACGACGGCGGGTATGCGAGTAGTTCCAATCTCTGTTTGCTCGTTCTTCTCTCTCCTCCCTAGTCGCGTCGCGTCGCGTATTGTCGTCGTCGTCATCGTCGTAGTCGGGGTTTAACCAAGGTTGCCGCTTTTAAATTACCTCCTTGTCACCGCGATGATTCTCTCCTTTTTTCATAAACTCACGGCCATTCTAATTCGGGAAGTGAATTTTCTCCTCGCTCGGTACCGCATTTGTACCGCAACACATTCGTCCGTGGTCTTTCTCATTAAGGGTTCTTGAAAGATTCAGCGGGCGCTAACGAGTGTTCGCTAATTTTGTATTTATGTTATTGCACGGCACGATACTATTATTTCATTCGGATTAAAGAGGATTCTCTTTAAGAGCTCGCACGACCGCGCAATATCTGGAAACTACTTAAATACTTCACATGAACCGCGTATTTATTCGATTGAAACTATTTATTGGATATGGTATGAAGTCGACGTTGAATATTGGATACCACTTATGACATTTTCAAAACATCAAATATGTATACTACATGATGGGCATTTGAAAAGTAAATGCCTGTTTCGAACTGTACATATATAGGGATGTTTGAAAGTACCGACAACCGCTGCTCGATGATGGTCCTGTCGCTGGTGATAGTTTTTATACCTCAAAATGGGATATGGGTCAATTGGCTCTTTTGGATTTATGCGGCAATCGAAAAAGTGTACGTGTGTATGTGCGTGTCACGTTGCTTCGTAGTCATTAATAGAACGAGTTTATGGAGACGCGTTTGATTATCCGACACGATAGTTCGGGCGTAGGAACGTATTTCTAGATTATTACGAGTCCGTAATATACCTGAACCCGTAGGCAATCGAATTCCTTCGCGCGCTGTTTATTGGATTCCTTTGACATCCTTTGTGCTACGTATTCTCGCTGATCGAGGTCCTCTTTTGCATATCTCCTCGTAAGTAAACCCGTTTGGAAGCTCGAGCTATTCGCGCCGCGATCGGAAACGTATGATTTGCAGACTACAGTTTTGTTTTATCTTTTGTTTTTATTCCCTTTTGCTATACGTGCAGCGTTATAATTTGAATTTTTAATCCCCGCCTCGCCCTTTCACTGCTTTCTCCGGCCTGGATTTCGAATAACCTCGGGCTTTACGATCGTCCGATTTTTTTTCTTGCCTGTGCGGCTTTTTACGTACGCGTGTAGTTGGGTTTACGATGAATTTTTTATGTTTTTTTTCACTGTAATGCTAAGTACTATGGATAATATATGCGAGGTTGAATACCAAATTCTTCCCTGTCGATTGCAATAACCTTCTCGGTGACGAATTGACCATTTCGATAGGAAGATGGAAAAAATTAAACGGAAATATCTAAAAAAAATTTAGCTAGATATAGAAAATTCTAAAAATAATTTTATTAAACAATTAAATAATTACATTGGAAACTTAAGGATAATAAACAATACTACAAAAAATTATGATATTCTAGCAATCAGTTTGAGAACCCTACATAATTATTTTGACAGTTTAATAAAATTATCTTCAGATTCGTATCTACAATAAATTGTAACTGAATTTTTAGATGATTCAGCAAAACCATTTTTTTCGTGATTGCATCTCAAATTCTTCAGTTTTCTTAAATTCGTCAATTCTTCAATTAAAAATTTGAATAGAATTAATGTGTAATTTGAATAAAATAATTGACCTCTTTTTCTAAAGTTAACTGTAAAACTTCACATTTATTAACAATGTTGCATGTCTAGCAACAACGAGTCTCACGACCTAAATGCGGCTTAATTACGGCGTAATTAGGTTTTGCATTTCAGGTCACACTTAGCACACTCGCCTCCGTTCGTCTGATTTCCCGACGGAATCTCGAATTTCGACTTTTGTGGCAGAATCCTAATAATCGCGACGGCTCCGTAAATCACAGCCCGCGCCATGTACATATATATATAACGTAGGAGTGATTTGTGGATTTGAGGCAGGGGCGCGCTCGCGCAAAACCGTTTACTTCCGCAAACCGGTGTGGATTATAAGAATTATTGCCCGTTCTGAATGGCAAATTGGCGTCGATATATAGATTTTATCGCCGGCACGTCGCGTTAATATCGGTCCTCCTCGCGCGTTATAATGCGTCGGAATGTTTAGTCCAATGAGTGCCGTGCACACTACATGTCTCTCTCTCTCTCTCTCTCTCTCTCTCTCTCTCTCTCTCTCTTCATCTGTTGTACATACGGCGATTCGCATACGGGCCGTTAATTACGATCGTATTGAATGTAACGGCTGATAATGCACCGTAAGCATACGACGCGACGCGTCGCGAAACCGCACTGTTGGTATAGTATTAATTACGTTTATTGCTCGTGCCCGTATACTGCAATAATTACGCGCAGTTATCGACACGGCACTTTCACCTCGCTTCGATTACGATGATTTACTCGACGCGTCTCGTCGTCACGTCTATACGCGCGTTGCAACGGCATTTCGCGGTTATAAATTAATAATCCACACCCACCGCGAATGGAGAGTACTCTCATCGGTGAATGGTAGCTAGAGATATATCAGCGGAAGCAGTCCTGCAAGCTGCAAGTTATACGACCGATACCAGCGTCGCCGTTCGATAAATAATAATTTAGCGACGTTCCTTCCCCCGTTGGCGCAGCATTATTTGTGGCCGCGTTAATTTACGGTTATCAAACTAATTTACCGTTGCTTGGCGGTAATCGAGATATACTAGCGAGATTGTCGCCGGGAGTACGCGTCTTCTCGTTTTGATATTGGTAAATAATATTACTAATAAATAATATAACTTGTGCTCTTTCGGGCACAATATTCATGCGGAGCAGTGGAGAACAAAATTAATAGTAGATTGTAGATTAATCATTGTCGAGCGAAACCGTACTCGAATGAAATTTTAGTGTGTATTTATACTAGAGCTCGCTATTATACGTTTAAACGAAAATACGTTTACACATATAATTAGTATATCCGTTTATTAGAAACGTTTTTCCGAATGTACGTGTAATTAACTATTATACGTTTAAACGAAAACACGTTTACACGTATAATTAGCATATCCGTTTATTAGAATCGTTTTTCCGAATATTTTCACTTTTTTTATATAAACGTTTATCCCTTTATTAAGGAATGTGACGAATTGAGAAAATGCAAAAAATTCGATTTTTAATTTTATTAAAAAACGTTAAAATATTCGAAAAGTTGTTTTTCATAGATGGATATGTTAAATATACATATAAATGTATTTTCGTTTAAATGTATAATAAAACACGTATATTCGGAAAAATATTTCTTTTATAAACGGATATGCTAATTAAATGTTTACCTTCAAGTAAACGTTTTTTTGAAAGCGAATATAAACGGATAAACGTTTTACGTTTACACGTATCTTCGAAAAACGGAATAAAATTAGAGCCCTATACTAAGATCTTGTCTTATAAAATCGTAGATTTTAAGATGATTAACAGACACGCACATTTATCTCGTTCATCAATTTATTTGTGATGCAAATATATCTTTTTAAAACTCTCTTATTCGCAAATTAGAATAAATTATGAAAAAATACGTTAAACGTTATGCAAATTTAATTTATTTTCTCACCGTTTGATATCACATTTTACAATTTTATATGAAATGTAGAAATTAAAACTAATATTCATTGTTATTTCATTTTTCATATTTTATTAAACTTGAAGATAATATTGTTGCATCGAAATTTTATTTATCATCGTTTAAGTGCGCCTTTAAAGTGATTGCACTGAAGATTGCAAAATCGTTGAACAATTTTCTTTGCGATTGTCATTCAGGTCGGGCAATGTTTCCACACCTTTTGCATAAGTATACGATTGCGATATGTATGAATTATAATGTTATCGCATTGCCGATAAGCTGTTGCCAATCGCGTCGCACATACAGCTATCGTGCTACGTGTAGAAATTCGATAATTCGCTTTTATTACAATAGGAATCGCTATTTCTTTTCGTAAGATTCGATCCTAGCCATTTCTTGCGAGCGCGTACAACATGTCGATTACTTAATCTTTATGTGATTCGATAGACATATTTTATCTCGAGTTAATCAAATTTTTCCTGTATGAAGTATAAATATAAAATGTGTTTTCTGATTTTTTTATATATGTATGTAACAAAATATGTCAACTATTTAGCTTGTGTCGTATCTTTTTCAATCCTTATCACAGTTACAAAATTTGACGTAATTTGTAATTAATTTAAACAATATGTAATTAATTTAAACGATTTTTATAATTATTGGCACAAGATTTCAGATCGAGAGACGCAAAAATGTTGATCTAATTTCGATAAAGGTCAATATCCTGTCATATTTAAGCAAATCGATAAAAATACATAATGTGTCTGTTTCATTAATTATAGAAAGATCTTGATATGATATTTCGCTTTTTGTTTTTGTTATTTGTGCATTTTCGTATTATCGGCTCGATGTATATACATAATACGAACAACCACGCTTTGTGAACCAAAGCAATTTTACAGCGCGTTACAGTATTTTCCCGCGCAAGATGCAATTACTTTGCATCGTACGATCGTTTAGCTGTACAAAGGCACATAACAATGGAACATTATTGGTTTAATCTAATGGCACATTAATCCGAGCCTTTGCATACATGTCTAGCAAACATTATTTCATTCCAAACTCAACAATGTAGTATAAAATCTTTATCGACTTCCAATATTTGCTTCGTCTAAATACAATATCTGTACATGAACAGCAAGAATGATCAAAAATTGTTCCGCTCTTTATTTCGGAAAAAGCAAGAATCACGGAAATACACGTACTTTCATAAGATAAATTAAACAAATTATTATTATTATTAATATCACGCGATTTATGTTACCTCGTTACTTAATATTTACTTGTCGTCATTACCGTATTATTTATCATATAATATTTACAAATTTTAATTATGATATACGTTTTTTGTAATTTATAAAGACTGTCTTTTTCATATAAATATGTCAAGATTGATAATTCTGGACTTAATCTTTTTTTAATGTATAGATATTCTTTGTGGGAGCCGCGCAATTTCTACGACGTCCCAAGCAAATATACAATTATGCAAAGTGCGGTGCATTTTTTGACGCGAATTTATTCGTCTCCGAGTAGCTATTCGTTGCGGTGTAAAACGCATTACAATAAAAATAAATCGTGCAGAAGCGGCGGTAGACCCTCCTCTATCCTCAAATACTTCTGTCGTAAATGTACGACACCGAGCGAGAGTCCACGAGGAGGATCCTAAGTAGCTCGTACTGTATCCCGAACGTCCGATGAATAAGCTTCTCGGGACG
This sequence comes from Mycetomoellerius zeteki, assembly GCF_001594055.1. Classification (NCBI taxonomy): domain Eukaryota; kingdom Metazoa; phylum Arthropoda; class Insecta; order Hymenoptera; family Formicidae; genus Mycetomoellerius; species Mycetomoellerius zeteki. The sequence goes on along the minus strand of NW_017256594.1, from coordinate 1,975,794 downwards.
ATATCGCGCGGGAGATTCTCGGTGGCAAGAATTTTCCTTGCATACCGAAACAACCGTTTCGCTCAGCTTCGCGAGAGCGAGTTGCTCTCTCTGGAGGGTGTTCTCCCCCGAAACTTTAAATCACCGACCGTGTGTATATATATATACACACACATATACATATATATGTATAGTGTATACATAGGGTGTGCGTACTGCGCGCGCGAGAAAGTGCATCAACCTGTTGCGCACGTTCGTCACTCACCTTGATTGCCGGAGCCATACCGAAAGCCGGAGGTCGGTCGGTGTTCAAGATCGCGTCGTTTGATCTTAGGTGGGACGAAAAAGTGGAGACGGTATCGATCGCTGCGCTGGTACAGATGATGTGTGTATGTGCGTGCAGTAGCGGCGACCTGCCGAGGAAATCTCTCTCGTGTGCTCTTTCTTGCGGTCGACTCGGCCACAGTCCTCTCACCGCGACACACTGGACTACACTGGACCCAGGAGAAGCACGTATTCGGGCCTTTTCTCCCCTTCCTCCCGATAAACACTAAAGTCCTCGTAACGTACGACACGTGATATATACCGGAGTATTCCGGAGAAGTGCCTACTCTCCTGGTGCCCAATACCGTTGGAAGGGGAAAAGATGCGTGACGTACGTGAGCGAGAGGCCACGTTTTTTCCCTCTTTGAGTACACGCATAATGGATATACGGCCGGATGCTGCTATTTTATGCGACTTTCGTCGGACCATTGCTTTTTTTCGCGGAAGAAAGGAACTGAGCTATTAAATATTTAGCTCTCTTGGATAATGTACAGAAAAAAGAACAAAATTAGAGAGAATCACAGAGATATGAAATTTATTGAGATTTTATTATTCTGAAATTAAAACTCATAGAAAATAATTAGAAAATTGAACGAAATTATGTAAATGAACTAATGGATAAATTAGAAAGTTGCCAGTGTCAATCTAAGGATCACAAGGCTCAACTTACAGTCGCTTTGAGAGCCTTCTTTAACTTTGATACGACGGATATTCGCTGAAAAATTTATATTTCCGGTATAATCGGTACACGAATGTCATTTTACCATGCACATGCATATCACAAGCTTTTAAGTTCTCCCTCGTGATGTGTCGACATACACGAAGCGGAACGGATTCGCCTTGCGAGTCGCGTTTCTTGGAAAAGTCGAGGTGGGTATCGTTAGGCAAGCCGCCTAGTCGATTTCACCCATTGAAGAAATCGCGCTATTATTGACGGCTATTTTCATTTCGTCTTCTCGGCAGAAATGTTTCATATATTATGTAATTACGTTATACGTGGAGAGTTCGCTTGTCACGAATTCATCGAGCTCTTCCTCAAAACGCTTTAAAATAGAGAGCGATTTGACTGCACAGATTAAATATTTCTATGGATAAAATACTGACGGCGATTAATGCGACCCTTTAGCTTACTTTTAGCTTAGCTTAAAATATAGAACCCGTTTAAAAATGCCGTAACTTTGTTTTATTTATTATTATCTTAATTTTACAATTCATATTATCTGAAGTGTCTTGACAAGTGTAAGTGTCGGACAACGGACGTCGTGATATTCGCACGCACGGCGGACGCAGAGTCAAAAGTGACTCAAGAATGAAATTGTTTTAAAACGTTTGAAAAGCAGTTTTTTTATTATAATGTATATAAAATAGAAAGAGAAATAAAAACACATATTTATCATAGAAACAAATATTCATTTATTCATTTTCTTCACAGTTGAAAAGATTGAAAAGAGTAAACAACTCGAACTCGCGAGTCTCGCGAGATCCTGCGTCCGTTGGCGGAATTAATTTGTTATTTTGATATTTCTCTTGCAAATACAGTGATTTGTATATAAATAATTATTTGTATATAAATAATTATAAGTAGAAATTGACCGATGAGTATAATTAAATTTATTATTATCGATATAAAAATGTATATACAATATATATGTATATATTATATATATTTATAAATCAAATAAGACAAAGAATTCTATTTCCGGTTGAAGCGAATCTTGGTGCTTTTAATATTCATATACAATAAATTTTTGCAAATGTATAAAGTTAGCTCTCAATGCGTAGCTAACAGTATATCATAATAAAAATGTCACTGCGTGTGATTTTCAATACATGAGTTTTCTGATTTATCGTTTTATACTTTTGATTTCTACATTTTAGTCTGTGTATTTTTAGGTTGTCTATTTTTTCCGTTTTCAAAAGATACTTTCTCTTTCCTTCTTCCTTTCTCTCTGCTCCTCTTTTTCTCTCTCTATGGACCTACTTGTTGGATGACACCGCATAATGATAACAAGCAGACTCGCCTGGTGAATATTCCCACATTCTACCAACGGAATTAATCATCGCCACATGAAGTAAAATATATTCGCCAGCATGTAAAAATACGCATTTATCTCGTTGTACGCTCAGGCGCAGGTCTCAGCTTTTTACATCGACTCTCCACCGCTTAATGTAGCATTTGCATCGCAAATTTCACCGCTATTTCCTCCGCCGGATACATCCGATCCGCAAAGTTGCATCGTTATAAAAGCAATCCCGATAAAATCACCGACCTGTCTCTCCTGCGAATAACGAGCTAACGAGCGTATTTTTCGGCGCACCGTCTTCTCAGCTTACCGGCGTCGCTCTCTCGTTCTGTCCCGTTGACCTCTTTCTTTCTTTTTTTTTTTATATGTTTCATCGTAACGTCACAACCTGGACGCACAGGAAAGAGCTCCCGATAAAATCGACGAGTTTAATGGAGGCGATCGGTGCACGATGTCGCTCATCGCGTTGCTCACGTTCGTATATTCAACGCAGTATTCGTTCGCGACGATAACGGGTTTCGAAAGCGGGTTTTAATAAAAAAAAAAAAAGAAAAAAAAGACTAAGGAGAAGGCGCGAGAAGAGAGGCATGAAAAATACAGTTGTGACGGTAGAAGAGCGGATGCGCCAATGGGATGCCTCGCCAGCTTCTACATTGACGCGATGGACCATCGACGGAGAAAAATCGTGCCTTGCATCGATTATGACATCAGGCGGAATTCGGCTATGCACTCTCGAGCCGAAAAATCTTTCGTGCTATTTTGTTGGCAAAATCATTTCTGCAACAACATCCAAAAGAAAATAAACATACGCAGGAGTTGGATGAAATGTAATTAGCTGAATCATTATCGAGTAATAAAATTAGCCGTAATTATGATTACCAATATTCGTGATTAATCTGTATTCATGATTGAGTAATGGAAATAAAGATGGCGAGAAATTAATCATAGATTATGATTAAATTATCAGTCACTAATTAAAAAGTGAATATATTTTGGATGATGAATAATTCAACAAATTAACGGAGGAGAATTTTAAAAAATACTGGATTTTTCATAAAGTTCTTATCTATTAATAAGATGCAAACGAAAATCTTCAAGTTAATAGTAAGAAACATTTAGAGACGTCTTACTTGAATGAAAGATAAAAATTCTTACGTAAAACTTGGACACTTGTCGTTACTTGCTTCAACTTTTTAATTTCCCGTATTAAATATTTTAGCATCCAAACTTGGAATTAAAATTTTACTAAAACGCGAAAGTTAAATGAAGAGTGAATTTTATTTTACATCTATTTATACTTTCCAAAACTTCGCAAAAAAAATATGCAGGCAAATAGAGCAAATAATATAAATGATTTAAATGCTACGAATATCTCGCTACTCTTTCATTAGAATTTCTCGCTACTCTTTCATTAGAATTTCTCTGATTAAAAAAAGAATATGATGTTCACACATTTAATACGTCGATGGCAAATTCTCCGTGTATTAATCCAAAGGTTTTCAGCGTTTTGCTGGCGACATTCTAGAGAGAGAGAGGGAGAGAGAGAGAGAAAGAGAGAAGAAGGATTCCAGGCCCTGTCGATCGCGTTGATTTGTTCGTTAGTTTCCGCGTAGAGGGATTTAATTTCCCGGGGAACAACGAAAAGTGTATTTTTGTTCCGGAGATTTTCGCACCGGCGGCATCCAAAAGAGGGTGGATTCCGACAAAGTCGACGTGTCAGTGCAATGGCACCCTCCCCCCTTTCATGCTTCGATTTTTTTTCCGCACTACCTCTCCGTCATTGACTCTGCCTTCCTTTCTCCTTTTTCGTCACCCCGACGAGGTTGTCGGGGGAGCTGTTTGAATGGACGATCGTTTCGAGGCGATCCGATTGTTCCAACGGAACGAGTTTACCCTGGAAAAAAAAGTGAGCCCGATGGGGAAAGAGGAGATCGATGGCTTATTGTGCTGTTAGTCACGTCGTATGACTCTTCTGCAGAGGGGAAGAAAAGTACGGAAGAGGCAGCTTGATTCACCTCGCGTTGAGTTTATTTAACATTTGCAGCCGCTTAACAGCCCAATTGGTTTTATATAGGTATATATCCTTTCAGCGCGTCCCATGCATATTGAAACGCGGCAGATCGTGGAGTGCGTGACAATTATCGTTATTATTTAATTTAATAATAATTTAACAGCTTTATATATATATACATTCCTACTTTATATCATGAATTATTATATAATTATTTAAATTTAATTAACTTTAATTATGTAACTTTTGCAGCTACTAGCACGAACATTTAGGGATACTTCTTATTATTCAATTTAATAGATCGATTTTATTTAATTAATTGTATTTACAGTTCTCGTCTAATCGATCGGCGCAACAATAACGTAATTTGGTAGCAGGTATCGTTACATAATAATAACAATCAGGTAACAGGCATTGCGATGTATTTACTAGAAAAATTGTACTTCCTAGTGCACGGGACGGTGGCGTACAGTCCTGAGAGAAAATTACGAAAACTGCCCCCGGTGATTAAGTCGACTTTAACGGGGAATGTGCCGGACGTAAATTTGAGATATCGCGCGGATGGTCGCGTTAATTTCTTTTTTTTCGTTGTTATTTACCAAGCTATTGGAAAAATTCAACGGTTTTATCTTTTCCCCGGGTTCGCGCAAATGGTTTTTCCGTTTCTACATGGCGCGTGTAACAGCCATAACACGCGTGAATAGTTGTGAATAGTGAATTGCATAAATAAACGGCGTTTCGCATTTCAATTCGCAGGGAAACGAATGCCTTGTTGTATGTAGCGCCATTTATATATGTACGTGCACACCTCGGCAATCGAGTCCTGCGCTGTAAATCCTTGACTGCCAAGCGAACTTACCGTGAGGTGGATCAACGGACGGTTAAACCGGTAGATTAGGGACGGGAAAAGGATGATGCTTGTTTTAACCCTTCTACGAGGGTTAATCTTCTCCCGGAGAATTCGTATAACCAGTCCGTAGCTTAACAAGGGGATTTCCCTCTGAGAATATAAATTTAGATAAACAAGTTTTAATCGCATTTTGTTACTGGAAATTTCACCGCCGCAACGTTAACTGCAATTTAATTATGTTAATTTTAAACGAATTTAGCAGGCACCGTCATTATTCGCGCTCGCGCGCGTGCGGAATCGGCGGAAAAAAAAATTGCGTGCTTAAATGTACGAGATTACACGGCGCGCTGCTACCAGTAACGGCGTCGAGTTACGCGAAATTAATCGTTACACGTTTAACATTAAATTTATCGACAGAACCGTCCCGCTTTTGAGCCGCGCTTGATATTGGCTGGATTAAATAAACCGTCCGTGTTATTTAAATATTTATTCGGGGGAAATTACTCGCGTTGGCTTAATAAATTCAACTATGATTTCCCCACAGACTTGATCTCGGCAAGTTTCGAAGCGTTGAGCGTTAGAAAAAGACCAGATAAGAGATCTCTTTCTGCAGATTTTATTTTTACTTCATTTCGTTTAAAGCCGATCGAGCTTAATCCGATCGAGCTTCTTATCTCCAAAAATCCGCTGAGTATCTTATCTCAATAACAGCTATATACTCCAATGGCAGTAGTGATTTTGTAGACATTTTCACGTAATTATAAAAATATCCTGCACGTTCGTTATTTTTTGTGCAAACGAACATTATTTGGTATATATTTGTACTCTCATTTTTCACATATATGAGATTCAGTCTTAAAAACATTTTACATTTAAAAATGTTAATTGCTTTTAAAAATTTCAATTTTTATCATCTGTTTCAAATGTTATATAATTTCTGAATAAAAAGAAAATTCGCGGTTTGAAGAATTAAATGTAGCAACGTGTCATGTATTCGTCCGTAAATATTCCAGAAAAGTTTATTCTGTTTTACAGGCGCAATAGATATTTCTTCACGGTTTACAATTTGCATTGGAGAAACAGCTTCAGCTGAAGGACATCTCACGCAGATTTGCTACAGCCGCATTGTTCGCGTATAGAAAGTTGTCCGCCGACTGAGGCGGGGGGTCCGACTGATTCAAGCATAAAGCGAAGTTTTAAACTGCTACTTGCTACTTGTGTGTGACAAAACACGGGGAAAGGTATGTACGTTAGAATGAACATAGTGATTTGACATTTTCACTGGCATTCACAAGATACCCGATCGACTGTCACAACGACGATGACGACAACGATGGCGATGAGAACGAGTTAATCATCTGTCGATGAGAATGACAACGTCAATGAGGAGCGAACGAGTGGATTGAATGCAATTTTGTCATTATAGGGTGTTCGCTGGAGATAATGTCGCGGTGAGCGAGAGAGAGAGAGAGAGAGAGAGAGAGAGAGAGAGAGAGAGAGAGAGAGAGAGAGAACTCTACCGAGTTTCCATCGAGCGGAGCTGCGCATGTTTAATGAGTTAATTTTTCGTTGCGAGCACAAACAACGGGTCGTAATTAACAGTTCGTAGATAGGGTTGCAGATACCACTGATGAGGAACACGTGCGCGCGGTCGCTCAGGGTTGATTCCGTGTTTTCACCCGCGTCTCGTCGACCGTACGTAATACGTTGTGAATGAGTCGCCTGATTACGGGCCTGCGAAAAAGAAATCCCAAGGTGAAAGTTCATGGGAACGCGTTACGGTTCTCTCTGCGTCGCCTTGTGCGACACACTCGCTTAATAAGAGAAAGTGGGAAAAGTCGGCTCGACCCGTCGTCGTCGTTGCTGAATAGACACCAACGGGCGTGCGTTTCCCGGAAATATCTCGTATGGACGTCGAACCCGGATAATAAAATCTCAGTAGATAAAAATCTATCGAGATATTTCGTTCCTTTTTTTTGTGTATATTAATATTACTTTATTGTACAAATATAAAAGCTATTATTTTATTGTCCAAATATAATAGAAGAGTATCCTTTTCGGTATAGAAAATCTGATCTGAATGATCCAATAAAAAATATTTCTCAATTCGCAAAATTGATTTCTCTCTCCAGTTACATATCGAGGCAACGTTTACACGAGTTTCGGACGCACAGTCGCGGATCTCAGGAGGGCAGAGGCAAAGATTGTGCGCTCGCGACGTAAAAGTTGAATGAGAGTTGGCGTAGCCCCACGTTCTCGATGTTGCGCGTACCGCGCGTGTAACGGCACAGCCTCTGGTTTTTCTCCGAAGTTTGCCGGTGACATTATTGATTGAAAACTCGACGGCTGTGTTTCGGCGCGCGGGCGAGTTAACCCGCAGTACGTGGAGTGGACCCGAGGACCACCACCGAGAAATTGACACGGTTCGCAGCAAACACCGCCGTGTAATTATCGCCGTCAATCGCCGAGTTCGGAAGGCAAATCGAGTGGCGGCATCGGCAGTTCTCGCGCGAGCTATGGTGATACCCGCGATAAACGTGTGCAATTTTTTCGGTAAACAGCAGCCAACGTTGAATAACGCTTGACAACGGTACCTACGATGAAAGAGAAAAAGGAAACGTTTTATCTCACACAATGACATATATAATATACATAAAACGAGTATTCTGTTCGTAACTTGAAGCCGGAAGATGACAGTTTAACAGGGTCCATGGTTCTGTTGCGTCTCTTTCCATCTTCAGAAAAAGCAGAAATAACATGAAACCTCAACAGTCACTTAGGACGGTATTCATAGTCCGTACTTGTTTCAAGACTGTCTTAAGTAATATCTTAAGGTGCTGAAACGGCCCTCTGATTGATTCGTGACATCTTAATATTGTATATAAGATGATCTTAAATATAAAAACTGACTATGAATAATAAGGCCAGCCTTATAGGCTAAGTTATTCCACCTTTTGATTAATTCAGCTCACTTTCTTACTCTCTTTTACTCTTTTACTCTTTTGTTTATCCATTCGATAAATTATTATATAGTTTATCCGAAGATAGAACAACCGGTCCTTAAACTGTCAATTTCGGACTTTATTTCCACCACTGAAAATATGGCAATGCTTGACCTATATATACATACGTATATTGTTGATCCCACACAGCAGAAATATCCTGAATATATCATACGGATATTCTATAGATGTTGCGATATCTTTAGACTATCACCGTAATATAATTTGAACATTTCTGCTGTATGGGACATAAATCGTCGTACATTATGCAAATCGTGTTGTGTAACAAGTCGTCGTATTCTACGGAGCTGGATCCGGACTGTCGAAATTTATGAAACAGCACAAATTGAAGTTTAACTTTTTTTTGTTACATGCAAAGAGTCATATTTTCGTTCGAGTATATTTGCAGTCGAAGCGCGAATCTCGCCACGGTCAATATTATTGTGTAATAATTTGTATTGTGCGAATATTGAGGATTCGGTCAATACACGAAAACAATAAAAGTAAGTTCGGTCTTTATTGAAGTTTCGTCGATATGTAGCTACGTGCACTGGAAAACATTGCGCAACGTCATGCCAATGTGAGTTTACTTCAGCATAGTTATTGGAAATATAATTGATTGTAGGAATCGTGGAATTGTTGGATTGTAGGAATGTTAATAAATTTTTAATTCATTCGTTCTTTTTCCGTAACTCGGTAACACGATGTTAAGGTAATTTGCATTTTTTTTTTAGCACTTGTGATAATCTTTTCCAATAAATTATCAATCATCGTCCTCTTTTCTTTCTTTTCTCGTATAACTGTGACATGCAAATTGTACGATCGCAACTATATGTATTATTTAACGTGTTGCTTCGACATTCAAAGCGTTTATCGAAGACAACTCCGAACAATCGGAACCCAACTTGAGTTTCCTTCCTAATACGTTTCTATTCTATAGACGCCGATATATTTCTTCGATAATAACGATCGTTCGAAAAGAGTAGAATTAATCGTCCTATTATCGGGTTCTGAAAACGGAAAAGATAGGAATCACAAAGAAATGGGCTTCCTCGTTGATATCAATTGAATGGCATTCGAGCAGCGAAAACTGCAACGGACTTTCTTGAATCTCTTCAATGGCGCTACATTTTCTCGCGAGGCGTATTAACGATCCGCCGAGCGTAAAGTGACTCGGGATACGTTCCACACCGCTGTAGAAGAATTGCTCGAGTTAAATTCTTTATAAGGGACACCAGGGAATGCTGAAGCATCCTTGAGCAATGGGTCAAGGATCGTTTCTCGACGACTTGGTCGGCGATGCAATCGGCGTATCCGCTCGGATGTAATGGAAAAATGTGTTCCAGCGGTAATAAATCGGCGTGATTGCACACGGGTCTCGTATACATGCGTAAGCGTGTAAAGAGAATGGAATATAGACATAGATGGTTATAAACATTTAAGAACATGGGCAATAGACATATCCAGAGGCGTGTTCGTATTCTCACCTGGATGCTCCTCGGATGTCACAAGGATGACATGACACTCGGGAAGCATCCGCAAGTGGAAATCCGAACGCGCTTCAGGAAAGTTCAGGGAATTCGAATCTCCTCGAATCTTTTTATTTATAATTCTTTAATTTTGTAAATTTAATCGAATGATCTTTATCTTATTCATCGTTCCTCCTCTTCTTTTTATTTAACTTTAATTCAATATTACATTTTAATATTTTTTAATTTCTAAATTTAGCAATGTTTCTCATACAGGAGGCCTGTTTATATTGTTTCTTGAATTTTTACAATTTCTTTTCTTTATAGGAAAGTTTTACAAAACCTAATATTTTTCCTATTCAAAATCAGGAACGAGAAGGAGATATTCTAAATTCTAAAATATAAAAAAATTAATTTATTAATTTATTAATGTAAAATATTTTTATTTATGTTATGATAGAATTGATAACACTCCGAAAACAATTCTGAATTCCTATATTTGAAAACATTATAAAATATCGCGTAGCATTTGATTTCAATGTATTTTCGGAAAATGCGATAAAATTTTAAATATTTTTTGCGAAGAATAAACGTTCTGTTTTTGTGTGTGTGGAGTAAATTTTTTAATGATTATTTTTGATTATAAAATATCCGTTTGAAATTTCATAAAATTCCTGCAAATAAGAGTCCGGACTTCCGGAGAGAAAAAAATAAGAGGAAAATGATGAAGCAATTGAAGTTATGCAATGTTGAGGTTTAAGTCGTAAGTAGTATTTCATAGTTAAACTTTGTATTTTTGATTGTCGAAAGTAAATGTTCAGAAAGAAAGAAGAAGAGTCTGTAAATTATTTATGGCCATATAGGCACTTTACTTTTATGACATGATTCTTTAATGATATTTTCTTTGAGCGATCTGAAGTCGACTGGTAAAAAGACATCGAAAATTCATCAGTCGTCCAAATATGCAATTATAAATGGGCGCCTTCGGAAGAAGTTATCAGGATATGGACAGGTGAGCCGCTTTCTTTTGAGGTCTGAGTAAATCGCTCGGTCTTTGTGTGATTTGCGCAAATCGTTCGTTTCTTATTCAGGACACGTGTGCACCACGTGACAGATTGATTGGCGCGTCGTTTTTGTTTGGGCGATGTCGCTATTTTGCGGAATCCGTTCGCGTAGGTGGACGATTGCCACAACGAGCAATCCACCGATTGCATCCTCCGCCGCCCCTGTTAGGCCCGATTCGATTGTGATTCCTTTCCGACTCTTTCTTTTTTTTTTTTAGGATACAGCATTGATACTGTTAAACAAATGGAATAGCAGTTCCGGCGCTTTTTATTACAGGAAACACGTTTTGTTTTGAGTGGCGGCTTATTGCTTTCGACGAGTTCTACATTGAGAGCTTTTTTTAAACACTGCGTATAAAAATCTATTTTTTATTTGATTTTTTTTTATTGATTGAAAAGAATTCTTTTCATGAAGATACGAGGGTGAAGAGTTTTGGCATTATTGTCAAATTATCTGTGAGGAAGGTTTTGCAGTTTACTTTCATATAAAAATAAACCGCTTTCCACAAAGTCCAATGAATTTTCATGAGTTACCCTCTTTCGTCCGATGTTTCTTAATGCGAATATTTTTTTAAAGGAAGCCATATCTACGTAAAAATAAATTTAAGAAACGTTTCTAGAATCCAAAATATATTCCGTGTGATAATTCAATACTTAAACAATCCATTTTCATACACTTTTAATAAAAAAAATCCGAACAAGTTTTAATCTCTATTAACGTTTCTTAAATATAAAATATTAATAAAGAAACGTAATAATCGTACGATTACGGATTAACGGAACACGAGACATCGCTCGATAATTGCACAACAAGAAATACAAAGAAATATCTCCTAAGAGGCCAATAACCATATGATTTACCCCACTTAGTGGACTCCTTCGGAGAAATTTATTAAATCCTTCCCTCGTCCTCACGTCTTTTGTCATACTCTTGTCCTCCGTACCCCGTTGAGATTCCCCCGGGATACACCATCCCAGTTTTCTTCTCCTCCGGGGATTGGCCCAGTTTTTCCGCCCCGTTCACGATGCTTCCGATTTGTACCACTTTTACCCGGACGAAAACGGCGACTCCGGGATATATACTTTATATCCTTCGATAAAAATAAATCGCGAGTGCCCAGGCAGTTAATGAGATCGATAGAGCCGTTAACGTGAACGGATAACGAGAGGGAGGAGGTGACGGCATTCCCGTTTTTTCATATTACATATCGGCTCCAGGAAAATGGCCGATCGTATTAATTTCGTCTGTCCGTTTGGACAACAGATGGACAGCTATATCAGGGATTTCTCTTTCCTCATGTGAAATAATGCACACATCGTGAAAGTTACTTCATACATACAGACAATGTAATTACGCAAGAGATAACTTCATCAAAATAGCGCAAATTTTGTGAGAAGATGTAAGACAAAACTTCTAAGATTTTTACTAATTTTGTTATGTAATATTTCGTATTATTATACATTCATTGTGTTAAATTTTTTTTATTTTATAATATTTGTGTTACTAACATATTTATTTTGTGTTAAGGGGATGCTGATGAAGCATGCCCTTAACACAAAATAAATATGTTAATAACCTGTAATTGCCTGTATTATCGAACTAGCGTTTTTTACGTTTTTGTTGCTGTCGAATTTCTTCGTAATGATTTCAGAATAAAAATTTCTTTTCCACGATTAAAACATGTGACATGTATATGCCAATGTACTTGTCGCTGGTGTATTTTGTGTTCAAAGCTTGAAAAAATAAAAAATTAAAGATTTCTTTATCCATTTTACTTTCAGCGTTAGTCGCCATACTGAGATAAAAATGGATAAAGAAATTTGTAATTTTTTATTTTTTCCAGCTTTGGACACGAAATACACCAGCGATAAGTACATTAGCATTTACATTTTAATCGTGGAAAAGGAATTTTTATTCTGTAAAACCACTACGAAGAAATTCAACAGGAACAAAAACGTCAAAAACGTTAATTTTATTGGTAATACAGGCGGCTCCAGCATCCCCTTAAATTAACATGAAAATTTGAATGGATCGTTTAGGACTGTTTGTGAAATATGTTAAATTTTAATACAAATTTTCCAACTGTGTAATTTATGTTAATTGTAATTTATGTTAAAAATCATTAATTTTATTTTCAAAAAACACTAAAATGACTCTCATAAAAAAGAATGAATACTAAATATATTTTAATAAGAATATAATTCAAACTTATAAACTTTCTGTAGTAAAAAAGATTGAATTTGACATTTTTAATAAAAAATGTTTGAGTAGATCCAGTAGACTGTCAACTTCGGAAGATTAATATAAGAATGAGGACACAAAGAGTTTTTCCTGAAATCGTCGATGTGGCTTTATTCTTCCAAAAATAATAGTATCTCATGTATACAAACATATAATTATGCAAAAGATAACTGCAAAAAATAGCATCAAAATAGCGCAAATTTTGCGAGATCTAAGATTCTTACTAATTTTGTTATGTTATTCAATTTTATCATAATATCTAATTTAATGTAGTAATAGAGACACAAAGAGTCTTTTCAAACTTTATCTCCCTCAAAAATAATAGTATTTCGTCTGGTATCGGCTGTCACTTACTTGTAAGTACTTTTTCACGTTCAACATTGTGTTACATATCGTTTCCTTCGGAGGTAATCGTTTCGACTGACTCGAAGCGTGTCTCACATCTTGTCTCACAATTGCGACAAGCTTGTGCTAATGTTAAAATAAAATTGCGAGTAAGTAAGACAACGGTGACTTTCGGTTCCGAGGACCGTGCGTAGTGTACGCAGACAGGTAGGCAGTCAGCTTAAATATTCGAGGTAGACACTCGCGAGAGCTGTTTTCCTGGCTGTTAAGCCGGGTTAATTCACTGATGTAACTGAAATAATTAAAGCGATGCATGCAAGCACTCTACGCCGAAGCTTTAAGCTCGGACGCGGCTATAGCAACCCGCGTCGTGCAAAATGTTATGGCGTGAATTTCACGTACCCGTGTCGACCATGCATGCCACTTTATTCGTAACATGAATAAAAATTACTTCATACAAAACTTATCGTTTAAAGCTTGAATTTTCACCGCAATATGCAGCAGTATCTCTTACGGAATATTTTTTTTATCCACGAGTTTAATCAGTCTTAGCGCGCGCGCGCGCTCGAAGCTGTATTATTTTATATTAACTTTTCAGGGCGAACGTCAAATCTGCAACACAGTTACTGACGCTGAATCTGTCAAACTCATTTAATTTATGCTAATTAAAAAGACACTAATTAATTTCAAGAAAACCAAAATGACACATCTCGCATTAAAAAATAATTATTCTTATTCAAATATACCAAGTAATATTCAAGTATATTTTAATAAGAATAAAATACTATTTATATTTTAATAAGAATAATTTAAATTTACAAATAACATAAAGGAAATTGTTTGGTATTTTTGACAAAGAGATATTGAGTGAATCCAATAGACCTACGTCAGCTCCAGAGGATTAAAAGTTAATATAGATTGACGTAATTTAACTTAAATTCCTGATTGCTATGAAGCAGAATCTATTCTTTTTATATATAGTTTATCCAATATTCTGCGTTGAAAAGCAAAGAAGGCGAAAGCTTATACTTTTAGGAAAATTAAAAGATGTGGAAACGTGAACACACACACACACACGTTTCAAATACAAGTTTTCATATAAATAAATTTATATGAAAACACACGAAATGTAAAATAAAGATCTTTCACGTTCGTTTAAACTGATCTTATTTTAAAGATATAAATGTTTCAATATGAAACTATAATGATCTTGTATAAGACTGACTGATTTTGTTTGGGCCAATGTAGATTATCTGTAATTTCGGCTTAATTTACTCTTCAATGAAATGTTTTTTTATTTTTAGAATGAGGAAAATTAAATAAAAAATAAATTGATCTATCGAGATTAAAGTTAATCTACAATATATTAGAGAAACGGGCATGAGACTGGTGTGTGACATGGTCATCAGAGTTTTGCGTCTACGCGTAAAATATAATAATCCACAACTACAACTACATGCATGCCCTGCAGCAAACAAGTTGACGTTATTCATCCTCATTTTGACATCAAAATGACGTCTTTAACGTTAAAATATCGTCAAAATGGTGACAAATAACATCAACTAGTTTGCTAGGTGTATATATAATATAAATTATGTAAACTATAGCTATTTTACATATTTTTAACTTTCATACATTATGACTGCAGATTTTATTAGATGCTTAAATCAAAAGTTTCTTTAGACAAAAGCATAAAAAAATGAAGAGATTTTGCTGTAACATCATTCGAAAGTCGCTATTTTGAATCTGATTGCAGGACTGAAAAGTATCATCTTTATCTATTAAACTATTCATTTTTTTTATAATTGTTACTATTTTATACCTACTTTTATGTACAGAATAAGATGAATTAATTGATGTAAAGAAACCACAAAATTGCTTTAAAAAAAATATGCAATATGCGTACTTACAAATTACATATTTTTTTAAGCAACTATGTGTCTTCTTTATATTAATTGATTCGCCTCACATTATTCTGTGCCTTTTGATCAATACACACACATTTCATAATTTACAAAATCACAGTTTTAGCCAATTTTATCGAAGCACTTTTTTCACATGATTTATAGGATCCTTTAATGTAAATATAATATGATACATAAAAATTTCATGTAAAACTAATCTTGAAATAAATCCTAAATTCGCGCTTCGAAATCCCTTGCCGATCGTAGGTCATCGAGAAATCTAGAATCCGCCGTTATCGACCGAGTCACGCCGCTTTTCTGCGAATTTGTTGCGTCGTCGGCAACATCAAACCGCTATCTACCGGAGGCGCACGGGTCTCACACGGTGGACACGGATAGGCGACAAATACAGGCGCGAGGGGGACACGCGTAACGCGACAATGGCGACCTGAGCAGATTCGTGTGGTGTATATGGCGATACCTCGCTCCGTTATCCGAGCTCAGTGACACCAAGAGTGCGAGATTGCGTTAATCGCGATCGTGTACGCGCGTCCGTGAATGCGCGGCCCGTTCGCGATACCGAGAGATGCGTTGCGCGCGAGACTCAAGCCAGAATCGCGTACAGACGGATCGTTCGTCTGATTCGTCCTGCTAAGGCCAGCAGCAACAGTAGTGCAGCGAGCAGCAACAGTAGCGGCAGCGACAACAGCGATAGAATCGCCGACGGTAGCGGCGGCTGGATTGCGACGTGGATCTGTGGTGCCGGTGTTACTCCGGGGAAAAAACGACCGTCGCCAAGTCGCCATGCACACGATCTCCTCGTCGCGTCCGCTATAATGCGCTGGTGAGTACGACGACGTCAGTCGCGCGATTCCCTCGCGCCTCCGGATACCCGGCCGGCTTTTTAAATCGCCCGGTGCATCGCGCGTTGCGTGCGATCTTTATCGTCCTGCCTTAAACACCGCTGTACATAAATGTTGCATTTATCCCGCGCGCTGCGGATGCACACAAATCGTGTGCGGTCAACTTGCGGAGGCGCCTTACGGAGGCTCGATGGTGATACTCCGTGGTTAGGTTAGGTTAGTCTCTGCGAGAGAACTGCGAGGCGACGTTTGTTTTGCTCCTTTTTACGTTCGCCGCGCGACGAGACCCGACGAGGGTTCTTCTCTATTTTGTTGTACCGCAAGTCTCTTATCGCCGTTCCGAAGGTACAGTCGTGTCGTAAAGGCGCTTCTCTCTCACTTTCTCTCTTTTTTTTTTTCTCTTACGCCGTGTGTATGTGTGTGTCTCTTTCTCTTTTTTGCCTTCACGATCTTCCGTCTCATTCGTGATGGACGGACCGCTGGCGCGCCACCGAGGTAACGGTAGTAATTTCGTTATTTATATCGGCATATGTAAATATAGGCGGTATGCTGCGATGTACAGATATGCATACGCGGGTCCCGAGCTTTCGAGTATGTGTATACGTGCGTGTGTGAACGTACGTGCGCTCTCTCGCGCACCAGCTTGTTTATAAGTGATAAGTCTCTCACGCCGCGAGAGAATAATTTCAATGGAGCAACGATGCGATAAGAATGTTTCGTTACTCCGCTGTATATCGGTCATATACGCTGCCACTCTGATTGGTAACTTGTTAAAAAATTTCTCGAACGGCGTGTAGGACAGCGTTATAATATAGCAAGTAAAAACTGGATATAACTTTAATTAATTATTTTGTATATATCTGACTGAGATAATCGAGTAATTATTAATGAATTTATTGTGAGAGACGTTCAAGTGATGATATGCAGTTTTTTTTTTTCGTAAATAATTATAAGATATTTATATAAATATCGAAAATATGTATATTTTAATATAATGTTTATTTTAATAATTTTATTTGAATAATATTTAATAATATAATAATTTTTAAATTTATGAATAAATGTATTATTCAATAATAATCGTATAATTGTTAAATTATCTTTTTACGTAAATATATAAAGAATTTTATACACAAATTATATTTATTATATATGAAATTAATATTTATCTTTAATAATCGTAAGTAATTGTTTTATGAAACATGAAATTAAACATTAAACAAATTTGATTTATTGAATTAAGCTTTGACTTCATTTAATCATTTGATAATTTAAAATATTACATATTTGCATTAAGACTAATGAATATTTGCCTACACTCGTGAAATCTGTTACAAATATCAGCAAATATTTATGACTGATAATATGCGTATTTGTAAAATTATAATTGAAGTACTTACTGCAACAGTGGTTAATACATATTTCGTAAAAAGAAATAAATAGAGGGCTTTGTCTAATTTCTGCCAATATCACGTGTTAGACTTATTGATATACGGAGAGAGCATAGCATTGAAACCATCTTGGCAGACCTAGAAATATCTAGAATGTGTATGGGTAGAATCAGAGACATAATATGGACGCCACCCGTATGTAAAATTGGTCGAAAAATGGGAGAGTTAGAATGCGAAGAGTATCTAGTTTTTAACTTTTTCTATTCAAGAAATCACAATAGTTTGGAAGAGAGAGATTGATCGTCTTCACATTCTCTCTCTCTCTTTTATTGATCACATTTGTTGTATACTATTTAGATACGGATAGCGCAATTCATACTTTATGTCTTTGAATAGAAAATACATTATTTCTCTCTCTCTCTCCCTCTCTCCCTCCTGAAACGAAATTCGACTAATAGGACAATAATAGAAAGAGAATTTTAGGGCCATAGTTTTACTTTTTTCTTTTTAAGTCTGTCAAAATGAAAGATCAAAGAGATTTTGCCACATATTCCGTCCAATACTATGTATCAATGGTTAGACTACATTGTGAGTTGCAGTAAACAACAAGCATTGCAAGTCCTTCAGTTATTAAATTATTTGAATGTGTATCTTTTAAAGTAAATTTATATACAATTAGGTTCCTTTTTGCTTGTTTTTTAACAGTGGATTAAGAATAATTACTTGCCACGAAAATCCAGTAGTGCTGGCATGATAAAATAAGGGAAGCGAAGGAAATGAGCCACAATATTGCGGGCATGCCACCCTTCACAAGGATGCCATTGGGGGGTATGGGAATGGGTGTGAATATGGGCCCCAATGCCCCACATCCTGACTCTTCTGCTCATCCCCATCCACCACCGCCACCACCAGCTGGTGCTAATCCTAAAAAGAAAAGGCGTACAAATGCAAGTGTTGCCCAACCACCCCCGCAACAACCTCCATCTGTACAGGTAATTTTGTTATATATACATATTTTAATGTATTACTGCTATAAATTATTGTCTTATTATTAATCTAATATTCTTTTAACAGGATCTACTACCCCCACCCTTGACTGGTTACGGTGACACAATAGTAGCAAGTAATCCTTTCGATGACACACCACCACCAACGCCTCAAAGTCCGATGATGCATGGTGCACCTTCACATATGCATCCTCATCATCCACATCACATGGGTGGCCCTCCTATGCGAGGCATGAGCCCTTTAACTACGATAGGTGGCATGAGTCCTATGATGCCACATAACATGGGCAATATGAGTCCTATGGGTAATTCACCCATGACAAATCACATGAATCATATGGGAGCTATGTCTCCTATGAATCATGCTCCTATCGGAGGTATGAGCCCTATGAATAACATGGGTCCAAATATGCCTCCTGGTCCAATGAACACCATGAATAATCATATGAATATGAGCCATATGGGAAATTCGCAATTAAGTGGTCCACCTATGGGTAGTCCGATGAATAATATGAATAGTGGACCTATGGGTAGTCCAATGAACAACATGGGTCACAATATGGGCAGTCCTATGGGTGGACCTTTAGGATCTCCAATGAACATGGGAGGATCTAATCATATGCCCAATGGACCAATGAACATGAACAACATAAATAGCCATATACCGCCCAACAGTCCATTAAATGGGCCATCACTAAACAATGTAAACAGTCCACTGGGACATAATGGATCTCAACCTCATCCGAATCACATGGGAAATAATCTTAACAACTTAGGAAGACCTATGAATGGACCTATGACCACCATGAGTTCGATGGTATCGAGCAACATGAATATGACTGGACCAAATCAAATTAATAACATGAATATGGGTGGTCCAGGAATGAGTAGTATGTCCAATATGAATATTAGCCATCACAATCAAATGGGAAGTCACATGGCAGGTCCAATGGGCACAATGTCCAACAATATGGGTGGTGGACCACCTATGGGACATCCTATCAGTTCTATGGGAGGGTCCATGCCACCACACGGATTTCAAGGTCCACCAGGAATGGGTCCAAAGCCAATGCCAATTTCTGCAGGCAAAGTAAGTTATATATGCTTTTATCAAGTATATTATATTACTTGCAATTAATGTAATTAACTTATGATAACTACATTTAGCAAGTTTGGATTAAAAATACTTATTTGTAATTTATCATTTTTTGCAGATATATCCTCCAGATCAGTCAATGGTATTTAATCCACAAAATCCTAATGCGCCGCCGATTTATCCCTGTGGAATTTGTCATAAAGAAGTACATGATAATGATCAGGCAATTTTGTGCGAATCAGGTTGTAATTTTTGGTTTCATAGGTAAGTCGTTAAAACAATGATCTTAGCAAAGTAATATAAAATGTATGATTTTTTTTTTTTTTTGACAACGCGATTATTTCAGGGGCTGCACAGGATTGACGGAATACGCTTATCAATCATTAACGCAAGAGGTCTATGCAGAATGGGTGTGTGATAAGTGTTTGCAATCGAAAAGCATACCCTTGGTTAAGTATAAACCATAACACTTCGTGTCCCGTCGTTCGTGCGACGCTCCAGTGACTATTTGTTAGCGTTTATATGTGGTACACGCACATATGCGTGTGCGATTGTGCACACAACACATATACACAGACACCCTAGCACATGATAAATATTAATGCACGTGCGAAGTCGTGCATTCAACATAAAATACGCTGTTGTTGATACCTTAGCTTTAACTTGTTGAAATATTAGGATACCATTGTAAGTTGTATCGATGAATATGAAAGCAGAGGTACAACTCAAATGTCATTTTAATTTCAAGTTGTTCATGACAAATGGATTCATACATTAGATTCATTAAATTATAATATTATTTAATATTGAATCTTGGCAGATAGTGAAAATAATTGGCAATCGTAGTTTTTTTTTATTTAAAAAACTAAAATTAAATTTAAAATATTTAAAAAATTTATAGCTCAAAATATCAAAAAGATTAAAAAAAATATTAAATTTCTAAATCTTTAAGATTTACAAAGGATCTAATGCTTCTATGACTAATTGCATTTAATTCAAAATTAATAGTACCTACATATTTGGTTTTATTAGCAAAACAGATGTAAGACATATATTAGAGACGAGCCGCGAACAATTTTGCATCGTCTTCGTTTTATCCTATACATAAACGTTCCTGATAAACATCGTAATAAATTATCATCTTCGCAATTGATATTTAAATGTTGTTTGTAATATTAATTTTACTAAAAGAAATTGATTTGTACGAGTACATTTGTCATCGCGTATCAATTATAATTTTTTTTTATATTTCTTTAAGATAATAGCATAAAAAATATAAATCAATACTAAAATACATATTGATAAAATACATATTTGAAATCATACACAAAATAAATAGGTCATACACATTATTTAAATTATCTTTGGTTTATTACATTTATGAATATATTACCTTTATCATGCAGATGATATATTTATTGTGATACAAATTATATTGATTGATTGGAAGTTGACATAAGAGCTTGTCGCAAGTCGTATTTTTATTGTTAACAATTTACATATTAAATTTTTTATTAAATTTAAGTTTGTGACTTAATACAATCAGCACGAACAGAATTACCATTCAAAAAACGGAATTACACAAACAAATGCAGTATTGATACTAGCGATGTACCTTGATATGCTGCAATTCTTATATTATTTGTCATTATTTTAGTATGAAGAAACCATGGTAAATTTTATTACTTTAATATTTTCGGTTTATTTTTTTAGCGCTGTCTTTAACTTTTCTATAAATCTAACTGAAAGTAAATATTTTATTCATATATGATGAAATATTTTTCGTTTTTTAATAAAATGGAGAACGAATGTATAATAAAAACAATACGATAGAGAAATTTTTTTATATGCACAAGATAAGTAAGTTGCCTTTTATTTTTTGAAGAAACCTAATAACAAATTCGGTTGGATGCGTAATACACGCACTAGCACATATTTAAAGACTGTTATACATAAATGTAAAAACATAAACGGACTGGATTATGTTTAATAAAATATATGTTGTATATTTCATCAATTTAAGATGTTTACGTTTTTACATTTCGGTAAATAAATGTACAATAGGTTTTATAATTTGCGGCAGTGATGCAGTCGAATTTGCAATAGCAACGGAAAGCAAAACTGATTTGCCAGTTCAATCTTCAATTAAATATGTTTTACTTTTTTCATGTTAATAATTTGGTTGATTATATTGTTGCCATGGTTTAAACTCTTGATTTAACTGCGTAGTTAAATTAGTAGATGTAAGAAATATATCTCTAAAGTTATGTGTAAAAAGTTTTTATAAAAATGTTTTATTTATGAAGTAATCTTTAATGAGATTGCTTACGCACACAACAGGAATTTATTTGACTGATATTAACTGCAGGTTTTTCTACTGTAACAAGCTTTTATAATTCAATAGAAAGATAAGAAACGGAATCAGCATGAACCTCTAACATTCAGACAAAGCTGAAGTGAAAAATGAAATTGTTAAAAATTGATTGAAATTATAAAATTATTGGAATTGCGCCTCACAGATTACGTGTCTTTTGCTAGTATTTGCGCTTTTATAATTTACAATTCATCTGAATTCACCATTTATATCTATAAAAGATAATATATAGCGAATTTGAGTAGTGTACACAAAGACTGTTGTACGCAAAATGATATACGGGCATACCGTACTGCATATATAGTTAAATTAATGGGATGCTCATCACAGTTACGTCATCGTTTAGTAGATACATTGGATGTTTAACCGTTCAAAGCGCCTATATTATATCTATTTAGATAAATTAATGTACAACAGATTTTGATCTGCACTGATGCATCCAACCAAATTCGTTATTAAATTCAAACTATTTCGAAATAAAACAAAGTAATGTCTCTCAACTTCATGATAAAGAAATCTGTGCACATTTAACAATTTTAACTAGCTAGCATAATCTTCGCATCTGCCAGGTTTATAATATCGGCGATATTAATATTAAAAAAAAGAGCATATTATTGTCAGGAGATTAACTGTTAAAACAAAAAGCTAAATTCCGTCGGCAGCTAATATAAAATTATCGTCTACGGATTGTATAGTTTTTTATATGTATATGAAATATTAGCTAGATATATACACACATATATATATATATATATATCATTTAATGCCTGTATTAAACGGAGATCTAACGAAGAGCGGAAATTATTATTGAAATAATTAGTGTTTACGGTACCTCAATTAGATAAATTTACTAATTTATTCTCAATATAAAATTGACGAATTTAATTTTAGATGAAGAAATTAATTTTATAAGCCAATATTTCTTAATCTAAAATTAAATTATTTTTTACTCGAAGTCTCCGTATAATTCATGCCTTAAGCTTGTTTACTAGATATAATCGTTTTTAACACATATTACATGTGAGTAACATACGCAGGATCCTACATAATGCTCATATTTTAGTATTACAACGAATAGGATACCATCTTCACATATCTTCTTTCTATTTTCTCGCGCGGGAAGATCACACGAAAACCTGTTAACGTTGTTTTTATTGCGAAGATTAAAAAATACAGGGGATTAAGCGATTTATGAAGATTTACACGAATAATGTTGTCAATAGCCGAAGCAGCGGATGAATCATTTTCTAGTACAAAAAAGTAAATGAGCTGTAATTTAAGTAACTAAAGATAATGTTTTTATCTTTCACAGAATTAAGCCATGAGTGATTATATAATTTTAAAGATGATTGCTACATATTTGTGTTACGGAGCATCCATCTCGACATACATGTCGCGCGAATTCCTTTCTTCGTTTATCGATAACAATTTGATAAGTTTTACGACGATAGCTTAACCCCCTCTTGTAAAAATCTGTTCGAAACAAATGCATTTTATATGTGTCCAACTGTTTGTTTCATTGCAACTTTCTTCAAATGCAGTTACCTTCATTTTCAGGAAGTATGTATATAATTATGCCGAATATTTGACGATTTTTTTTAACGGAGATGGAAATACTTCGCATGAATATAATACATATTTACGGTTTTTTCTTTTTAAGCAGTATAATATAGGATATCATAAATATCTATTGACTTTATGTACATAAGCCTTTCTATATCTAAGATTTTAATATGGTGGGAATCAAGTGAGAGAGACGCGCAAATATTTGTCGCAGTCGCACAGTGGTTTTATGTAAATAATATATATCACGTTAAAAAAAAAAGGATTCATCGATCGTAATATGTTGGATGTATTTCGCACTAATTCTTGTTCTTACAATGACGTAATATAACGCAGTTTACAGTCGAGGGTGCCGACGTTAAATCGCCTACATACGTAGATTCTGCGAAGTGTTGCTATCATTTGATGCCGTTACGTTTTATAGTCGAAGAAAAAAGAATTGTAATTTAGGAAGTCCGGCCGTGATTTAGAAATTTAAGAGAGAGCAACGTACAACTCTTGTCGTTGCCAATTCGGCACATTACTTTACAACAGATACCACACACACACACACACACACACACACACACACACACACACACACACACACACACACACACACACACACACACACACTGGAAACACATACATATACCTCTTACACAGTATTATTTTGTAAAAAAATTGTGGATTATTGTTATTTCGATTTTGAACTTTGAAAGAACTTTGATTCTTATTATTTAGTCGTAGCACTCTTGAAACGCGTCCATGACAGGCTCGGTTTACCGATTGCGACACGAAAAATGATAAGACTAATAGATGAAAAGAAAAAGGAGGAGAAAAAAAGGACTGAAGAGACGAGATGATGAGACGCTGCGACAAAACAACGTGGACGCAATATCATAAATGGAGCAAAACTCAGCACGCGACAAATTGTTCATAGATTATTTTTTATCATGTGAATACAGAATATATATCAGCAATAAAAATTGTTATACATATTATAGACTGGCGTCTGCGTATGTGTGTATGATCATTTTACATACGCACCGGCGCGTACCTAATTCCCACTCTTATGCGACGTGTACATGTTCACTTATATATCTATTGTACATATTTATATGGCACTTTAAATAACAAGTCGATACATTGTTGATTTTTATATTACTGTTCTCTACCTTAAAATAGAATCCGCTCACACACCGAGACGTGTCCCACAGTTCATTGCATTTCCAGATGTTGGATAAGGCTTGTTGTATTTCTTCTTGACATGAGTTTTCGTCGGTATTTGAATTTATTTAATAAAGTATTTTTAACGCGGTTGAGCAATTTACTTAATAAAGTATTTTTAACACAGCTGGAACAATTGCTTTATAGGAATATGTGTAATATATTTAATGTGAAATTGTATTTCTCAATATTACGAATCTTATTGTTATTAATCTTCATTTATGCTCAATATTAGGAACGTTAATAGCATAATATTGCAAAATCTTCATAATGTCTATTTAAATTTTCTTGGTCAATTTTATATTAATCTTTTATATATCCTTTTGCTTTTGTATTTTTTATATCTTTCGGAAAAATAATTCCTTTTATCATATTAAGTAGCATATTTCTTTGCTTTTTAACTCTGGATAGAGAAGATGACCCGTTCATCCTCGGTGCTGAGTGGTAACATCAACTCTAAATAATTTTGTTGTATAATAAATAATTATATTTCAATACAATTATAGTTTAAGCATATAATTGTAAGAACGAACGCAGATTATGAGAGATAAAAACGTGACTACAGCTTACTTAGATTTCGCCGAATGGGAGGATTCTCTTCTCTCGAGAGTGTGCAGCCGGACAGTATTCGACAATGTTCTAGCAACGTGTGCTTTTGTTACTCGTCCGATATGATTATTAGAATTCATTTCTTCCATCCACAGGCTTTGTGGTATTTTCGGACGAACGTAAACGAGTGCCTCGTTGCATGTTATCCACAAGCCTGAAAGGGATAATGATTTTAAACGCATATCTATATAACTAGCCCTGCAAATGCAAAGTTACATGTAACGTATCTGTTGTAATTAACTGTTGTTTCTCACTCAACAATATAACTAATATAACATATGTTCCATTATTATACTGTTATATTGTTGAGTGAGAAAATAATTAACAGGTTAAATAATTAACGTTACATGTAACTTTGTGTTTGCTGGGAGGCGATAATTTCTAAAATGTGCTTATAATAATTATGATCGATGCTTACTTCTGTTTGAATTGTTAAACTGACGCTGATTATTCATCGATTTGTGCTAAAAAAGAAAATTATATATATCTCTTTCATGCATTTATCGAATACTTAATTAATATATTATATCTCTTTTGCGTTAAATATAAAAAGTGAAAGAAGAGATCTATTTCTGTCGCTTTGAATGTAAATAGCATAAAAACTTGTCGAGTAAAATTTGATTTATATATCTGGATTTGATTTTCTAAGACGAGCAATGTCTCGATTGATAGAAATATATACTTACTTCATTCACTCTCAGGAAACATTGCGGACATTGGTTCGTGGTCGCTTTTGTGGCATCTAGATGGCCGTTTTGACGATGATGGGATTTGTGCGAGGAAGAGCATGTGCTGCGGTTCGTGTTTGCGTGTAATCCCAGCCTGCTGTACAAACCGTACTTTCTCTCGTCAGCGGGTCGTAACATGCCGTTTCTCTTCATCGCCACGTATATCTGCTCGAGCAAGCCGTAGCTCTTGATGAGAAAATCCCTCTGCGCCAAGGCTGTTATTCGTTCCTTCTCTTCAGACTCCGATATGATTTCAGGCTCGAAAGAGTACAGGGCATTGGTAGGAGATCCCTCTGCATCCTGCTTATTGATCTGCGAAAAAAGCGACGATGATAATGTGCTTGCTTTTTCCCGGAGATAAAGGAAGAAGTCCCATCTCATTTAACATTCCATTTATAACTTCTGTCGAGCTTTCGTACTTTTCCTAATAAGAGATAATTATTCTCTTCTAATTTTCATTCATAGCTATTTTCACGAAGAAGTATATTTTATATATATATATATATATAAAATGAAGAATTTCTCTGTATAAATGACAATTTAATTAAATAGAATAGAACTGTTTTGTATACTAACGTTTTTTCTTATCACGCCTGCGGATTTATTTTTCTCTTGAAATTTCTTTGGTGCGTTTGAACTTTCAGGGCCTAATTTTTGCTCGCTCCATTTTCCGACTGTTCGTTTGCGTTCTTCCTCTTTTGCTTTCAGCTGAAATAAGACAAATTTATTTATGGAAAGTAATCGATTCAAAGATAAGAATTAGCAGTAATTTATTAAGATATTAAAAAATAATTATAAAAAACATCGATTTAATAATAATTTATTAAAGCTAAACCTGTGTGTTAATGCAGTTCATTTTATTGGTCGAACAACGAGCAGTTTTATTAATAACAATATGCTCGCTATATTTTAAAAAGCTTTATATTATTTCGATAAAAATCTCTGACAAAAAGCTTCATGTTATATACAAAGTATCTCATTTCGCTTCACATATGAATCATATTGGCAATAATTTTAACGTAACATTAATAAATATGAAAAATTGTTTTGAAGATTCATCTGCCAAAGTTGAGGATACTAAAATGTGAATTGATAAAAAATTTACCTCGTTCTCTTCTCTCTCTATTCTCGATGCTTCTTCGCGCGCTCTTGATGCCACTGTATCTTGAAAAACAGAAAGAGCATTCTGTGCGAAGAAAGACTGATATTTATCCTCGTCAAAGCATGGATAAATTCTTCGGAAATTGCCCATATGGTCGTCCTCCCACTGAAATTGCCTCTGCACGTAATTGCTCTCGTTTCTATTGGATTTCATCGAAGCCGAATCGTTAATTTGAGTGCGTATTGTTTGGATTTATTAACAGACTTTTATTGCAATATATTTTTTGTTATAATATATAATAAAACTCTGCGAATTTTTTAAATTCTATGTTCTATGAATTATATTTTATAAAATGAGAAACTCTCAACAGATATTTTAACATACTAATTAAAAATTCGGATTTAATTTTTATATCATATGTATGGATTGGAAAAAAAGTCTATAATTGAATGCCACTTTTTACTAATAAGTTTTACAAAGTTTTGCAATTAATCGAAATTAATTAAATATAATAAAAAACTACGAGATTGGTGCAATGAAAAGATCAATTATCTATACAAATTGTATTATGTTGTTTGAAATATTCCACTTGCCTAAGATCCTTTCCGTTTAAGCCTTGAAGAAGTCGCTCTTTGATTCGTTTCCTGTCTTCCTCTATTATTTTCTTCTTATCGTATTGTTGTAAATTTAATATATCGAAGGTGTCCATCAGCAATCCTTCCTTTACCTCTCTATCTATCTGTGCATCTGTGTGAAAGCTTGGCGAGTGATTTACCTGATAGATTTACTAATTGTAGAGAGAATATTTAATAATATTCCTTTTAGATATCTTAATCTCTCTGTGAAAAGCTTACTTCAAGAAGGTAAGGCTTGAGTTTCCAGTCGAGCAAAATGTCGAATCCTAATAGCTCGAAACACGCGCAAGTCATATTGTGCATCGAGAAGCACGCGTGATAATTATGTTTCAATACGGGATATGCAGCGATTATGGTTTTAATTATAATTTCGTCGATTTTACTCCATAATTCATCTACATCGACATTTTTCGTTTTAAACCACTTATTCAATGTTGATATTTTTCTGTAAGAAATAATTTGCTGTACTGGTATTTTATCGCCAATTCTACAGCCAATACAAACCTTTTGCTGCCAATTTCGTCATCGATTATGTACATTCGGCTATGCTTGTTAATGGAGTAATTTGTCAAATGCATAAACATATTAGAAATATTGTATCCGATCGGTTCCTTGTATTTGCTAGTTGCAAATCTAAAAATGCAATGTGTTTTGCACTTCCCAATAAATCGAAAAAATAAATGTACGTGTGTGTGTGTGTGTGTGTGTGTGTGTAAATTTGAAAAGTATAAAGAAATAACTATTTATATTAAAAAAAATATTTTAAAAGAATTATATCTCATGTCATCACGATTTATTTTCTTACACGCAAAAAAATATTTTGCTGCTCCAACTAGAATTATAACTGTATTTTGTATCTGATAGAGAATTATGTATCATATGCATAGAATTTATAGCACAAATCTAAATTCTATCTCTGTCTATATGATTAGATGCAATACATATCCAATATCGCAGTACTTGCTAGAAATTTATCTATTCCAGCTATTTTTTAAACTTAGATAATTTTCGCTGTAACTGATCACTTTTTTGAGTGTAAGTATTCTTTTTATATTTATGTCTTACCTCACGAGTCCTTCGTTATACACATAGATTCTGAGAGGATCACATGACGTGATTAGTGTGTAAATACGTAGATCAAATTTGTATCCGTCTATTAAGAAGGGCTAAGGATATAATAAGAAAAAGAACTACATTATACTTGTTTTATGCTGTAATCGTGAAGTTTTTGGTTATAATTGAGCATAATATTAGTTAGAAAGAAATCTGAACGAATTTTAAAGAATCTCAAGAGAATATAAAGAAAAGAGAAATGTATAAAAAAATGTATCTTATTTATAAAAAAGAGTAAAGTCGGTAAACTTTCAATGATTTCTTTCGTGCTATTAAATCGTGATATTAAAAATTAATATTTCCTACCCTTGCGATGTATACTTGACAGATCAAACGTTCGCTTAGTTTGACGTCCTTTAAATGTTTTGTTAAATAAATACCACGACCTTGGCAGCCAGCATCCGGTTTAACGATGAAGGTTTTCGATCTCCGCGTCTTAGCGTAAGTCGTCGCATCACCGAGACTGGAAATCAAAATCCAGAGTTTTCTGCTTATACGCTTTTTGACTTCGGGAAATATTGATTATTTTTTATCGCCGTAATAGCAAACCTTTGGAATTTACGATCGGGAACCCGATCGTTCAGTGAAACAAAACAGAATGACTTACGCATACGAGAACCTCGCGCTTGTAAAATAGATAAGGGCTTTCAATCGATAGACCGCATTTTTTATTTTGATACATGAAACGATTCGTAAAATTGTCATATGATATTTTATCTCATGGCCTATGATTATTATTATTATTAAAAAATATGATTGTGTGAGTATGTGTTTTATGCCAAGGTATGAAATGTCAATTAGACTCAAAACAAAAGATGTGTACAAATAGACCATAAAATTATTAAGCAAATAGTATTTTATTCGCGAAGGATGAATATTTATAGAAAATAATATTTTATACGCTTAATGTAGCAGATAACACTGAGATCAGAATTGTATGGTTTGTGTTTTATGGTTATTCAATTTTGATGCACTGAATTTAAATGTGAAACAAAAAATTAATTTTTGTCGATTAAGACAAACGATGAATATTATTAACAATAAAATAGCATTCTAATAAAATTTTATTAGAACTATAAATAAAAGAAGGGCTACGAGCCAATTATAATGTAAAATATTTAATAATTTAAAAATCGTAAATACAAACGTTTCGACACCGATCGGGTCATTTTCAATGTAAAACAACAAAACATTATTACATAAATTATCGGAAATTTTCGGTCACATTATAATGTCCAGTATGCGGTCCGTATTTAAAATATCTTAAAGGTGATCTCATCTCACTTTTCACAATTCTTAAATTGTCTTAATGATGTAAGTTAGACGCCGAGAAAAAAAAGCAATTAACAAAGTTATGTTTAATAAAAAGTAAGCCATAATACTGTTGGATATATCCTCGACGATGTACAGCGACGTTATGATATTTTCATCTTTAAGATATTTTAAATACGGACCGCATACTGGACATTATAATGTGACCGAAAATTTCCGATAATTTATGTAATAATGTTTTGTTGTTTTACATTGAAAATGACCCGATCGGTGTCGAAACGTTTGTATGTACGATTTTTAAATTATTAAATATTTTACATTATAATTGGCTCGTAGTCCTTCTTTTATTTATTGATTTATTAGAACTGTATTATTTGCTAAATGAACAGTTTTAATCATTAAAATGTGTTGTCTTACTCCGCGGGAAAGCACCAAGTTTTCGGGAAAAATTTGTAGTCCTTCGGGAACAGCTTCTGCATGCGATTGAGATTACGAGCGAGTAGATCCTTTCTACATATCTCTGTCATCCCAGGGAAATGATTGATCCTCTGGAACCTCTTCATGTCTTTAACACGCTCTATGCTGATGCTCAGGTCGGTCCAATAAAGATCCCAACTACTATCCTCCGTAACTTCTCTCATCCCGAATCGCACAGCCACGCGTCTAACCACGTCGTACTTGCAATTCACCGTGCAAATTGTTAAAAATCTGTTTCGTTAAATCATAAAGTCAATTTTGGCTCCCAAACGAAATGTATAGTTTTTTGTAGTACCTCCGCTTTTTCTTATTCCTGGTCTTTGACGTTTCTTGCACATCCTTCTTGTGCCGCTTTGAATCATTTCCTTCGCACAATGCATCTATTCGGAAAGTTTTATTAATGAATTATAAAAAAAATACTAGGACAAAAAAGCATGGAAAATTGAAAGCGTTTTTAAAGAATAATAGAAAGAGAATATTTTTATAAAGTTACACGGAAGGAACAAATTTACTGAAGTATTTAAAAATTAAATTAGGTGTAAATTTAAAAATAATTTTGTTAGACCATCAAAATAATTACGCAGAAACTCAAGCATGATGAGCAGTGCTGCAAAAAGTTATTCACATTCTAGCAACCAGTTCGTCCGAACATTCTACATAATTATTTTGTAGTCCAATAAAATTATTTTCATATCTAGCTAAATTTTTAGATATTTCATCAAAATTGTCCTTTCTGTTTAAATAAAGAAATGAGTTTCCCAGCAATCAGATCGCTGAAACAGCTAAAGTTTTTGCAGATCTTCTTACATAGTTTTTCTCTTTGTAAATTCCTCGTTATATCTACCTCGTGTGAATTTGTTATTAAATGTGATTTTGAATTTGTCTTCTCAATTTGTCGGATCTACGAATACCTGTGTTATTGCCTTTATCTGCGGTGATCTTCCAGTGATGCTGCTCGAAATCATACTTGGCGACACCTATTCTGTCGTTTGCAAGCGATAAGTTCGAGAAATTGTTAGGACCAATATATTTCTGATTTTGAAATGATGATTTGCAGGATTGCTTCTTGTCGGACTCGCTGATGCTTTGACTGTTTGTTAAGCTCTCGTTTCTGGAATTACCGTTTTTAAAATCGCGCGATGTCACCGGATGCTTATCGCTGTATTCGACGACGATCATGACCACTGCTGCTT
Organism: Mycetomoellerius zeteki; assembly: GCF_001594055.1. Taxonomy (NCBI): domain Eukaryota; kingdom Metazoa; phylum Arthropoda; class Insecta; order Hymenoptera; family Formicidae; genus Mycetomoellerius; species Mycetomoellerius zeteki. The sequence continues at coordinate 1,943,948 of NW_017256594.1, read as the reverse complement.
TCCATTATTCGATTATTTCAATCGTGCTGTCAATCAATTCACGTCAAACTCAAACCGAACTTTATCCCTCTCGCATTCGCATTTGCCGCGTAGACGCGATAATCATGTTAATCGATATGGATCAAACCCATGGATCAAATCCCAGGAAGTCGATTGTATATCTTGAAATAAGGTGAAAATTAGAAAAGTGAGCAAATTTACTAGAATATTTATTTCATTGGTCAGCATCTAGTGAATTTGCTCACTTTTGTAATTTTCATTTTGTTTCATACACAATCGATACCCAAATTAACAAATTCAATCATAAATAAATTCTTTTTAATATAATTTTTTAAAAACTAGTCACTGTCTGTCATCTTCAAAATTTCTAGCTTTAGCTTTTTATAATTAATCTGAAGAACCGTTTATAAAAAACTCAGCAATGTGCTTAAATTTATATTTAAATATTGAATTTTCTTAAGAAAGTTTTTTATTCATCATAAATTATCATTATAATATATGATTATTGCTAAATATTAAAAATATAGCGATATGTTTCTCTGTATAAAGAGAGAGAGAGAGAATATATAAAATTTTTTTTAGAATGAAATTGATTCAAATTTGTCAAACGTATCAAATTTATATAAAATCTATTTTTTATATTAATGAACATACCTGCCGATTTTCTTGTTTAATTTTGACGACAAAAAACGTCAAATGCTGTCGCGAATATATGGAAAGCTGTATGGCCGATATAAATCGTATTGCGACTGAAGAGACACGCGTCACCGACGTCTAGCTTTACGCGACTACTGCGGCATGGTCGACATGTAAGGTATCTTAGTAGTTTGGTGCTTTAATTACAGCCTGACGACCATATTTAGAAATTGTATGTACAGTTACGGAAGTGATCTGCACGACACGAAACTTTAAATAGGTTGGTGCGCCCCGCGCAGAGCGAACCTTCGCGCGTTTACGTTCGCTTTCTTGACGTTTAATTATGTTTCTCGACTTTATGCCATTGTTATGCGAAACAAGTAGGTCTAAAGTAAGAATTACGAATATCGATCAAGTGTCAAATAGCGAGCATTGCAGATTGAGAAAAACGAAAGTTCTTAACGGTAACACCCGTTCCTCTCGCTGGAGAAACAATTTGGATTTAATTTAAATCTGAAATTAAAAGGAGATAACTAAAAAAATGAGATATTTTTAACGACACAATTCTTCGGATGATATAAAAAGAAAGGGTTAAAAGGTCGAGTAAGGTTAAACGCCCCGCAACGCTGCAGGTAAAAATGTATGAAGGATAAAAAGTTTATTCTGTCCCTGAAGTTACAGTTTGGAGTTTAATTCAGGCACTTTCAAGTTTTTTATCATCTCCACGACATCCATGGCGCACCCCCAGCACAGCGTCACGCCACTTCCACCGTGGCCGTAATTGTGTATCACCTAAAATATAAAGCACGAAACAAGCATTATAAGAAGCGATCGTAAAGTTTAGCGACGCTCGAATGATGGTGTGTTAAAGTTCAATATTGCTCTCGGCATATAGTTATAACAGTATATTATTTTATGGCAATTTACCTTGAACTCTTTTCCCATGGACGAGCTGAGGCTCTCGCACTCCAGACGAACTCGCGGTCGTCCTGGTCGAAGGCCCACCCACGCGCGTATTATTTCACTCCCCTGCGACAGAAATTATAAGCGTAAATTATTTTGAGAAATTACTGGCCTTTTATTAAACCTCCACCAACCAAGTTAGACTTTGAAAGTACAGATATTTTGATCGTAAATTCTGATAAATAAATTTAAATATGTACCCCAGGTAACATTTATGTTGTATAAGACATCTAAAAGACATTTTTAACTCATTAAGGACCGCTGGTCGATTTTTCGACCAAAAAAACTAGGTCAACTTTGGAATGCGAAATTTTTGGCAAGTAGACTTCTTAAGGACTTAGTAGCTTGTCATTAAAAGGATTTTAAATTTTGAGAAAAAAATTTGTCTTGGTCCTTAAACATCTTTTAGAAATAAGACATCTAAAAGACGTTTTTTAGATATCTTATGCAACATGCATTACCTGGAATAAAAAATAACCGACTTCTATGATAGTAAAAACTCGTTGTTAAAGCTTTCAATATACAAGAATTCTTTCTCAAATTTTCATATTATACAGTCTGCTTTTATTAATCCTTCACTGACCAAGTTGGATTTTGAAGGCACAGATATTTTAACTGTGAATATATACTGTTTTGATAGATGAATTTAAATCTGTAAAAAATAAGTAAAATACAATCCGACTTCTACGATAGTAAAACCTCATTATTAAATCTTTCAGTACACAAGAGCTTTGTCAGATTTTTATACAGTCTGGAACAATACGAAAATTTGCACTGAAGTTTAAAGATTCAGATTGTTAACAGATGCAAAATTCCACATGACTAACAGAGAACTTAAATTTATGGGTATCTTAGGGACCTTTAGAGACGGCATTATGCGGCAACATCCATCATAAATGTGTTTCGAATCCTTCTCTCGTACAGAACGATCGAAATCGCCTTCTTGATGAGTACCGCCTATTACGACGCTGTGGATGCTGTGGAGAAATATTATACACTGTTAAATCTATAGTGTCAAATTTAACTTAACGTTAGTCGCCACTGCTCCTACTCAACCATATCGTTATTTTATACTGAAACAATGATTATATTTGACACTACAGTGTCAATTTGATACTATATAGTGTCAAATTGACACGATATAGAGTTAAATTTAACTATCGTTTTGATAAAAAATAATGATATATTTTTAGTAGGAGCGGCGACTCACATTAGGTTAAATTTGACACTATAGATTTAACAGTATAGAGGAATAAATGTCACTGTCAATAAATATGCATTATTAATATTGTATACTTAGGGATGATGTAATTGCAGGCATCATCGTCCACCAAAAAAATATGCATTGCCCAAGGTGCTTTTACCTTAAATAAACGTCCCTAAATCAGTTAGCTTTAGATTAAACTCAGCAAAGATAATACTTTAAAGAAGGTATATCAGACACATATTGACAGAAGAAGACATATTAAAGGAAGAAGAGACAGAGTGTGCGACTTCCATTTATGGAAAAGATCGGCGCTTAAACGACAACTTTAAAATATTTACATTCGCACATATTGAATATATAAATGAATCACTACTATTGTAACTTTTTAATAATAACTTGAATCTGCTTGAAAACAAGGAGATATGCAATGTAAATTGGAGAATCAATTACCCTGTACACCTGACCTCTAATAGGCATCATTGTTTCATCCGCGACGAGTTCTCGTGCACCGAGCCCGCTGCAGTTTATTATTAGATCATATCCTTCTTCTGCTAATTGGTACAACATTTTAATGTTTCTTCTTTCCATTTTTCCGCCCAAAGCAATAAACTTTTCCATGAGCCACGGCAGGAATAGAACTTTCAGCAGTATAAGTTATAAATTGTATACCTTGTCTGAAATTTTTAACGTCAAATCTCTATAAACGCACGAAAGAGGTAATAATAACGAGCGGTAATTAAAATAAGAATAAGGCGATTCGTTCAGATTTTGTGTATGTAATAATCTTTAATTTATTTTAATTTTATTTTATTTTAATTTGATTATTGAATTTTATAATAATTTTAAGTTATAACGCAGAAAACGTACTTGTAATTAGACTTGTGTTCTTCATTTAAGCGTTGTAATCTTTCGTTACTTAATTTTTGAAAGCCATAAACAAATTTTACCCATATTGGTTCAACATCACCTTTATAATCGCTAGTAACATAAGTTACAGGCAGCAGAGAAACACCCGTTTTCGATGACAACCCAGCTTTCCACAATTGCTCGAACCACTGATATGTGTTGCCAGCCCATCGACTAACAAAATACCATACAATTAATTATTGTAACTCAATATAATTATTGTAATTAAGTATCGTAATTTATTATTGAAAAAATATTATATTTATTAGAAATATTAGATGGTTCAGAGCTATATAGGTCTGTATTCCATATTTGCGATAAATGAAAGTGTAAAAGTATTCAACATGAAAAATAAGTGTCTATATTTTTCCTCGAAAAATCTTTGAACTTCATAACGTGCAATTTCACTTTTATTGTCTGCAAATATAATTGGGTATATTTACGTTATGTCCTCGACAGGTGTGTCACCGAGGAGAAAAGGAGTCCATAAACCAGCACTTCCATCGCCAGTGGTGTCAGGTGAGAATGCATCGGCGAAGATCTTCACATCATAATTTGGGAAAGCGCTTTTTACCGCAAACGCACTTGTTACTCCTATTACACCAGCGCCTACGACGGCCACACGCATTTTCTTCGCAAATTTCAACGGATATCGCTTCTCTATTGAGATTAATACAGGTGTAAGTTCGGTGATACGGATTGCAATGTGTGTTGCCATACAGATATATTTATTTATGATAACAAAGATTATAACTGCTTACGCAAGTCGAGGCTATCGCATTTATACAGGGTGTCTGATAAAAACTCTCGCATAGCGACAGAATGGACTAAACTGAGTCGAAAAGTCCTCTACCATTTTGCAATTTTCGCAATAGTTAACAAGATATTAATTACTAAAAATCGCTGAATATATTGGTTTTTTTTAATAATTTTTTTTACTTAAATACTATTATATAGTACTTAAGTACTATCAACTTTACAGAAAAACATGAGATAAAAATTGTTTATTTTCTTCTCATAAAGTTCTGAGAATTTTTCCCGAATTTTTTTAATACCATATTTTCTTATTGGTAAAAATAGTTGCCAATAAGAAAATGCAGTACTAAAAAGTTGATAAAAAATTCTGAAAAAATTCTTAAAACTCTATGAGAAGAAAATAAACAATTTTTGTCTCTTGTTGTTTTTCTGTAAAATTGATAGTATCTGAGTAAAAAATTATTGAAGATCAATATTCGGCAATTTTTAGTAATTAATATTTTGAGTTGAAACGTTTATTATTGTATTATTATACACACTAGAATAAAGAAAAATCTGTGCATCCGAACAACTGGCGTTGGCTCTGATATATATATTTTATTGATAGATTCATTCGAGCCTTATTTTATGTATTTGTTTAATTAATATCTTGTTAACTATTGCGAAAATTGCAAAATAACAGAGGACTTTTCGACTCAGTTTAGTCCATTCTGCCGCTATGCGAATTTTATGCGTTAATTATCAGACACTCTATATAACGTTGATACATTAAAGTTTATTATAATAATTTAGTTTAAGCTTCGCAAATTTTAAATAAACAGGAAATAGCAGATTCTACAGTTTTATCAATTTAATGCTAAACTAATCATTAATATATTGTAATATAAATTACGGAAAGTTACAAGACATAAAAGAAGAATTATTTATCTTTAAACGCAATCACATATACATAGCAGTTTTTGTAAGAGTTTTACATTTTGGAAAAGTAATTACTCAATTGTGTGTTCGATATATATTATATTGTAATTATTATAGCTAAATATTTAGTTAATTTAGTATAACGTTCTAATTGCACTATCAATAATTAATACTTTCACATATTTAATAATTAATAATTAATAATTAATAAAATTTTCGTTAAGCTATTATTAAATATGTTCGGTTCTTTTTGTTCAGATTTATGATCGTATCTAAAAAAAGGCATCGAAAATTGAACTTACCAAAAGTTTGAAATGATTTCTTCTGTATTGCGTGATCACACGAGAAACGCGACTAGTTCGTGACATGAAGAAAAACGTTACCGCGAGAGCGAAATAATTGCAGATTCGCTTTCAGCGAATTCCTCGCGCAAAATACCGCGCTATCGATATACACTGACAATATATAGAAATAAATACAATAAGGTCGCAAAGATGGATAACCTCGGTGAATCAGGAGATTTCTTTGACGATGCAAATAATACGAGTACATTATATGGACTATGTGTACATTCTTCGACGGACGTATTTCTGTTTATTGACACTTAACGAACGAAATGCTTTCTCTTCGTAATCGCAGTCGTTTAATCAGAAGTTTGCAAATACAATACAATTCCAGAGTATTTTTTTCGGCCTCATAAATGGCGGGAAAACTATAATCGTTTACATCTAACTATATATTAATATTTAAAGAATATTTTGTGATTTTTTTCATTTTGTCGCCGTACAACTTATAGGCGATATTCTTGAACTTTCACCATGAGGATTGGTATGCAAATTCACGACACCGCATATTCCTAGCATAATACCTTTCATAATAACACGGTTGAGTTATGCTAGAATATGGGAATCGCAAAAATCAAACGCAAAGAGTTGTTTCTTTTAGTTCGATCAGCAGATGATCCCGTCACACCGTACTGTTGATAAACGGAGCATAATACTTTTAATGATATTTTTACAAAGTCCTTACACTCTGTTTACCGATGGCACAGCGCGCACATTTCGCGGAAAGAATGATGCCGTGTATCACTGCAAAGCGATGAATTATGTCGTTGAGTTACATATTTATTATATATTTAATTCAAAACCTAAAGATTTAATTTAATCGCGATTTTATTTGTAAAGATCTTTTCATCGGAAATGTTTGCTTTATAAATCGCCAATTCAATAAGCGTGATTATAATATTTGGGCAAATGTGACGCAGTATTTTTATGATATATTTGATAACTATTATTTTTAATTCCAAAAAATACGTTATTTAAGAATAATTAATTTTATTTAATAATTCTAAATGAAATAAAACCTTTATTTTTTATTTTATTATGAGTTTTATTGTTATTTATTGTTATAATCTTTTGAGAAATATTTAAGTATCACATTTGCTCTAATATTGCTTAATTAATTTATATGCTACATGTATATATATTATGTATATAAAATAAAAACAAAAAATTATTTTTCCGATACTTTCTGACAAATCAAAATCACTTTCGTTGATTTAACTCTCTGATCACGTTTTATGCATGATTTTCGCGTGATTACAAAAATTCTGATTGCTCGATCGCACAAAAAATATCACTCGATTTTTTCATCTTTTAACACAAAGAAGCTTCAGTTCGACATTTCACAGCTCGATCTCAGCACTGACTCGAAGGCGACGAGGTATCGCCATATCTCACACACAAAACGACTGGCCGAAGTGCCTGATGACACTCCACGATATGGAGTATTTATTTACACCGTATGCAAGTGCCCTAGACATAATATGGCCCGGAAATACGATAAAGGGTGTAGATGACAGCGATGCCAGGACTCGAGGAGTAAGCCATTCTCCTCGATGTATTAATATTCGAAAAATTATTTTAGTATTATTGCAAACATTTTTTTAATTTTCATTTGATTGATTGGCGCTTGTTTAATTTTTATTTCTACAAGTTTAAAATATACAAAATTAATAAAAAACCATATTAATTTCATTTTATATAATAAATTTTTTTAATGCTTATTTCATTTGTTTGATATTGTTTTGTTAGATTTCAGAATATTATATGAAATACCTTTCTTAGGCCCATTTTTACAATCTATGGTTACCTAAAGATTAAAGATAACCAAGAAATTGAATGAATTTCATTGATGAATCTGTTAGAAACCTTTAATTTTTAGATAACCATATATTGTGAAAATGAGCCTAAGAAAGGCATTTCATGTAATATTTTAAATCTAACAAAACAATATCAAGCAAATGAAATAAGCATTAAAAAATTTATTATATAAAATGCAATTAATATGGTTTTTTATTAATTTTGTATATTTTAAGCTTGTAGAAATAAAAATTAAAGCCGCACCAATCAATCAAACGAAAATAAAATAAACGTTTGCAATAATACAGAATGGTGTTAACAGGAAATAATACTAAAATAATTTTTATTGTGAAATCGGACCTTAATGTCTATGAAGCACAAAAATGTTATAGAAAAATAGCGAATTCGATTCAGAGATTGTATATTTCTTTTTTTATATACGCATTATAAAGAATAAATATAATATAAATATAATAATCGGTCATTACCTGTATGAGGATCACCTGATATTCAACCCTAGCTATGTGATAATGACAGTTCGGTCGGTGCTGTTACTGGAGCGAGATTCGTGAAAATATCCGGTCATTATCGATACACCTGATCGCATTCATGACGATCAGCCGGGGTGGCCAAGGAATACATTTGCAGCTGCAATTGCACGAGAGCGAGTTGGTCTCGGATAACGGACACCATACGAACGGGTCAAAGTGTTATCCGAAACCGTCTTCGGCCTTACACACGACTTTTGCGCTGTAACGCTAGTTGTTCTAAAGGATCTTGTAACGTAACGTTTAACATAATTAATTAATACAAGAACAATAATTTGCCGATATTTAATCTCTTGTTAAATGAAGAAAGAAGTATATCTGTTCGCTTATAAAAGTTGAGAATTTTTTGTTATATTTTAATAATTTTTTTGCTGATATTTAATTATTTCTATCATTTAATAAATTTAATTAAATTTATCATTTAATAAATGTTTATAAAAATGCCGAACATTGCAGTCAATCTTAATGATCATAAAATATTTTATTTAAATTCCCGATATATATCTATATATATAGTATATATGTATATATATTATAAGATTTCCAGTCTTATAAACATTTATTAATAAATAATAAAAATATTTCCGATCACTTTTACTTTATTATGTAAATAAAACTGCGAAATAAAAGAAGAGAGAGAGAGATATTTTATTTTTCTTATTTGCTACTTGCATTTATAGAAAGTTTCAGCAACTTCTTATGGGACATCCTAGTGATAATATATGAAATAGAATTTTAATATATATAAAATAATTTATGTTATAAAGTAAAAATATTTTTTTATTTTTTTATTAATTTTATATCTGTTTTATATTATAGTTTCCTTGCAGGATAGAGGAGGAGAGAACGAAATATAATATTTTTATTAAATTCTTTAATTTATGATTCTTTAATTATTCTTCAATTTATTAATATTTTATATTGCATGATTGGCAATTAAATCTCAGCATAATTTTAATTAAATTGAACTTTGTGAATGTTGATATTTAAAGGAAGTTTGAAACGGTATAGAGAGCGCTGCCATCCACATATCTTGCGTAGATTCGAGTGGATTCGAGCAAATTCGAGCACCCATAATTCTGTTGGTGCCGACAGACGTCGACAGTATCGATACGAAGCACGCTGTATTATAACCTTCAACGTGTGGCGCGTTTAGTAAACAATCTCTCACGCGAGTGTATATCACTGATATTTATTTCCTTCGCGATGTACGAGGCGCACAGCATCAATGCGGAGCACAAAGATCTCATACACGATATCGCCTACGATTACTATGGGGAACGAATGGCGACGTGCTCCAGTGACCAATTTGTAAAGGTAGAGTAAACGAATGGATAAGGTCTGTTTTTATTCTCCTGCATTAGACTGCACTATAGAACTTTCTTTCTCACTTTCATCAAATATCAAACTTATTTGAAATTGAATTTAAATAAAATAGTAATATTTGTCGATTTGAAGAATGCATCTGATACAAGCAAAACGCTTATGTGAGCATCTATGGATGTTGAAGTGTGTTTAAATTATATATTCATAACACGGTAGACACGACTCACAATGTTTGGGTTTACTTTGACTTTGTTTACACATATCAACTGATTATAAATTATGTATCTATCGTGTTATGAATAACGAATTTAAGCATCAATATTGTAAAGGCTTATATAGACATTTTACTTGTTTATACCTATTCCATTTTAATTTCAAAAAGTGAACTAGTTGAACTATAAAAAACAGACCTGTAGACATACGATTCAGTTTCTTCCTAGTATGCTTTACATACTTCATTATTGCTAAATATAGATATTAAATATATAATTCATAATTAATTTTTTTAAAAATTTCTGTTAATATATATATTTATTTATGAAATATTATAGGTATAATGAAATATTACAGGTTTGGGATGAAGACGAACATGGAAACTGGCATCTTACTGCTTCTTGGAAGGCCCACAGTGGATCGGTATGGAAAGTCACTTGGGCACACCCAGAATTTGGTCAGGTTCTTGCTACGTGTTCATTTGATCGCACCGCTGCTGTTTGGGAAGAAATTGGTGTGATGGATTTTGTTTTATTCTTCCATATTTCTCTTGACGTTATATTCTACTGTTCTCTACATCTTTTCTTTTTCTTGACAGTTGGCGAAGGTTCTGGGCCAGAAGCTCGTGGCAGCAAACATTGGATTAAAAGAACAAATTTAGTTGATTCACGTACTTCGGTCACAGATGTAAGGTTCGCACCAAAGACTTTAGGCCTTCTTCTGGCTACTTGTAGCGCAGATGGATTCATTCGGATATATGAAGCACCAGATATCATGAATTTGAGCCAGTGGACATTACAGCATGACATCAACTGTAAACTTTCGTGTAGTTGTCTTACTTGGAATCCATCTCTCTCCAGGTAAGTGTACTCTTATCTCCTTTTAATTTTTTTAAATTTATGTTACTGATATAAAGAATATAATTTATTACACAATAATAATGTATTATGTAATAATAAGATCTAATGTATAAGATAAAATCCAATATTTTAATGTGCTTGTATTAATATTTGGTAAAAATATACTTTAGACTACATTCACCTATGATAGCAGTCGGTAGCGACGATCCAAATCCTACACTTGGAGCAAAAATCTTTATTTACGAATATTCTGAGAATAGTAGGCGTTGGGTGAAGGCCGAGACATTGTCGAGTATTACGGATGCTGTTTACGATATTGCGTTTGCTCCTAATCTAGGCAGAAATTTCCACACATTAGCTATAGCTACAAAGGATGTACGGATAGTCACTTTAAAGCCGACAGAGTAAGTAAAATTGTTCAAGATTGCATAAAAAAAAATAATAGGTAAGCTAGAAAATAAATGTACATTATTTGGTTTTTTCAGTGAGAGTACACAAACCGGTGTGTCGCATTTTGAAACGAATGTAGTCGCACAGTTCGATGATCATTACTGCACCGTCTGGCGTGTTAGCTGGAACTGTATGGGAACTATTTTAGCAAGTTCCGGCGACGATGGTTGCGTCCGATTGTGGAAGGACAATTTCATTAACCATTGGAAATGCATCTCTGTTCTCAAAGGAGATGGCGTTCCAGCTCAGGGTGCTGAAACTCCCATCGTAGCGACTCCGCCGAGTTCGTCTACACCAGCTCAACAGATGCCATCTACCACCAGGTACTACAAACTGGGTACCATCAGTCATCCAAGTCAAGTACCTTGGCATTAGAGGACCTAATCAATTTATAGAATAGACAATCGTGAATTATTTTGTGTTTATTTACGCACTAGTTTTTACCAGATAGAAAACATAAAAGTGTACAATCGTTATCATGAAAATTGTGATTCACCTATGTTCTCCATCTTTATTGTTTTATTTTGTGTTTATATAATTTATTATTATAATCGCATCTTTAACGTTGGGTTTGTTCTCTGAAACAATCATACATTTACAATGTGATAAATATTACATTGCTACTGTTATACCATCTTGCAGCTTTATAATTTTTATGTTTTATTAGAATTACTCTTTTTATGACAAATTCATCTCAATTATCTCATCACATTGTTTATTAAAATTTTAAAATGTTGCAAAATCACGTAAAGTAATTTATACATAATATAAAGCAGAGTACACGAAATTTCGTGCCTACGGTGCGCGAATTGGGAGGCTCTGATATAAAGTGTACAAACAATTTGTGAGGATATGGGTGGAGGATATGAATAGAATCAGTATGTATTGTTATAGTAAGCTCCGGGGAATAACCCTTAATACGTACTCAAATTTGGAGAAATTATTTTTTCGTAAATTTACTATTAAAAAATAAACGGCGCTTAAAAAGATTTGTAACACGTTTTTCATTAATAAATGCTGTTTGTGCATTACGAATACCTTTTCATTTTCTCCTCTCTTATTCTACTAAAGTTCCGTGTAAACATTCTTCACCACAGTAGTTATTTCTTTCCTAAGGAATATGCGTGCAATGAAAACATTCTTGTTTTATTACCTCGTTTCGTGATGTTCTGTAAATAGTTTTATTCCATTTCGTTAAACTAGGGACTTACTTCGCATTATTAGTATGTGATTTTTTCACTCATATACTCTTAAATAATCTTTATTACTATTTCAGGACTGTAAGCATAGCCACGGTCACGGCGGAGAAACCGACGGCTACCGTCGTGTGCAGTAACAAGTGGCAAGCGCCCGTTATAAAGGGACGCTTTAGTAAATCCGTATGGCTAGGTAATCCTAGCGAACCGACACCGCCGTTGTTGCCGATTATACCAAAAAAATAATTAGAATTATTCGCAATTTAGCAATGTGATTTAGTAGATAATGTTTAGAATAAGCGCGATAATATAAATAATGATTGATTTTAACTCGATTGTGATAACGCGTAAACTAATATACTTTCGTGTGAAATTAAAATGCAAAATCGTTTATTGCATAATCTTGTCACAATTAGTTTTTCATAGTGATCCTTTGATACTACATATTTAGATTTAAATTTTAATTCTATATAATTAAATTTCATGGATCTCTGATTTGCGAAAGCAACCTATTATTACGTGTAGAAATTTCTCTGATAAATATATTTTTAGAGATCTGATTTCAAAAAATTATTTGGCCATTTTATTTGATATATGTATATATCGATTGTCCTTCATCCGAAAGTATTTTACTAATTTATCTTTTTTATTTTTACCTTTTATCCGTTTTTATTTATCCACAAGCTGGAGAACAGCTCAATTTTGGACGCAGATTTATGTATCTATTCAAGTATTTACGATACTGATGTGTATTTGCCATTTTATTCACTGTGTATAGAAAACTTGCAGTAATGAAGATAGCTTCAAAGTAAGCATTCTCGTTGAAAAGGAATTCTTTGAATGTTCAGATCGCTCTTTTCACCATCACCGCCATTACGTTGTCATATTAAAAATATACGCAGAATTTCTGCTTCTATGTGAAAGACGAATTTACGAAGTTAACAGCAGAACATAACACGCATTAATGGCTAGTAAGAAAAAATATGTTGAGAAACTTCCAATGGCGTCATTAACCGAACCAGTGCGAAAAAGCGTTTTAGACGTAATACAATATAATCTTCGCGCCATTGGTTACGTAAGTTGTACTATTTGATTGTTTAATATGTATTTACAATTAATAATTTTTAATCAAAATAGTATTGAAACGGTGACATAAAATTTTCGCGTATAAAAATGTTTATAAAATATTTGTAATATTAAAGTTAAACAGAAATAATACTAAGTTCGTAAAGTTTATATAGTTCATTCTTGAATACATCATTCTCTTTTTAGAAAACTTACATTACGCGAGTCGTTTACATCGGGAAATATCGCGGAACTCATGAAGTTTTACGAAAGGTAGGTGCCAGCGTAAATTGTATATGTTGTTCTTAGAGTTTCTTAGAGTTTTGTATAATTATGACTGCAATAATTTCTGGAAATGAACTATATTTTGAGAAATTATAGCAAATATAATTAGCGACATTACGTTACCCATACAGCTCAGAATTTGCAGCAATATTGTTACAAAATCTCTGCAATATTGCTGCAACATACAATGTTGCAGCAGCCCAAACAACACAAAGTCTAAAATTATGATATAAGACGTCTTTAAGTCTTTTATACGCAAAAAACGTCTTTTGACTTGATTTTAGATACTTTTTGTCGTTTGGGAGTGTTGCTGCAACTTTTGTGCAACTTTGTACTATAGGGGGTTAACAGCAACACTCAACGAAGATAACAAGTAAACGTTAAAGAATTTGTGTTTCTGTTATACAGAGACAATATTTTTATATTTACGAACAGTACTAATTCAAATTATAATCACGCATGTCACGCGATTGAAAAGTATATTTTTTAAATAATTTATATTTCGTAGAGAATGGAAAATATTATACGAGATTTATGCATGGATTACAATAACATGTCCATTACAGGACTATTTCTTGTTTACCCATCATGTTACATTCACGTGTTAGAGGTATTTCAATATTTTTATCTCCATATTATATAACGTTACATCATAAAAGAAGAAAATATTAAAGTAAGTTATTGCTTATTTAAATTTTGCAAATCTTCAAATCGTAAAATTTTTCTTTGATGATTGCTATTCTCATTTATGATCCATCTAGTCGTTACTTTTTTAAGAAAAAAAATGGAAATAAGGCAGAGATTTATTCTCTACAGGCGTGGGAAGATATCATTTATAAGCACTACGAGCTTATGTACGCCTTAGACGACGATGAATGCAAATTCGGAAAAGCAATTCCTTTGCCTTCGTATCATCACGTTCATCAAGTCGGTGGCCTGATATGTGGTGCATGTGGATATACATAAAAAAAAGATTGCGCATACATATATTGCACTTGCAGAGATTCTTCTCAGGATGGTGCCACGTCTACATGATACCGCCGACTTTAATAGGGACGTTAGAAGCTCATACATTGGACGACATTCTAAAGCAAGTCTCAAACTGTCTAATAAAGGTGTACACGTTATGCGAGTATATTGCAAACGCGGTTCACGAAAAGGTTCGCAATTTTACAGAGATCTAAGGGAGATATAAAGCGTCCAACACTCTGTGTGGATGTCGAATAGAGGTTTGATGAGGCTTCAAAGAATTATTGGGGAAGGGGAGGAAAGAAGGATTTTGAATCCGAGATACTAAATATATAAAGCTAAGAATTTCCTCCATTTTATCCCGTGACGCTAGTTTTATTCGATTTTACAGTCGATCGACGCTCAAGACGTGCTACGGAACTTGGGAGACAAAGCGGCCTGGTATCTCCCCGAGAGCACAGTTCTCGAGTTTCTCTTGAACGTGAATTCGCCCGTGCTCAAAACCGTCGAGGAGTATTTGCAAATGTATTCTGATGCGTCGCCGAGTGCATTCTGGGACGGTAAGAATTACACGTACTGACGTACACCGAGTAAGTAAAATGTTAGTTGTATGCCAGTAGATTCCAGAAGATTATTGCACTGGATTGACATCGATTTTATCTCGTATTCTGCCAGTAGTGCCGACATAATCTTACGACAGATTGCCAGTAGAAATTCTAGCAGAATCTGTTATTTCGTAATCATTTAAACAGAACATGTAATGAAATGGAATAATAATAAATTAAGAATAACAATAACTGAACAATAACTGAAATGATAAATGATATATTCTAAAATTATAAATATATATTACATGATTTCTATCAATCAATCTACTATTATATTTTATTATATTTTTGCTGGCATTCTATCATTGAATTTTATAACAGACACTGCAAAATCTGTTTTCGATAGATTTGCGTATTTTATATCTGTGAATTTAACAAAGAAACAAATGGGTTTTATAACGTTGGTAAAAAACTGATTAAATCATCGTTGATTCGCGCGAAGATTGCCGCTGAGAAACACAATAATCATGCGAGTCGCGTGAATAAAAACGATTATTTATTTCAGAATATTTACAATATCAAAAAAACGTTCTGGGGTACATGAGACTCGTGTGTATGTGTGTATGTGTGTGTGTGTGTGTGTTGTGTATGTCGGAGATAGTCCTAAACTAAGTACATATACAAACTTCAATGTTGTCTCGCGCAAGCGGCGGCTGGTCAGATCCGATCTCATTATTATTACGATATACAGGCAGTGACGCATACGGAACAGTGTAGCAATGCACTCTTACCTTTAAAAAAAATTAACAAAAAAACAACATCCCCTTGACATGTCTCGTTTTTCGATCGATACTTAAGTTACACTGAAACGAGTGCGACCGACGTCGATATCATGTTTTCACTGAGGATTAACTGCACGATTCATGCGCGATTGAACATCGACACTCACGTTAAATCTTCCAGTGTGTGCTGGCTGACAAATATCGTTTAATCGTTTTGCAGATAATAATGTCTGGCCACCGCCTTGCGATATTATGCCTCGCGACGCGTTCGATGGCCGAAAGGTTCCGGATCACCGGAACAGCGAAAAGTAGAAATGTGCCCTGGAAACCAACTGTCGCAAGCAAGATGCGGAAAAATGATGATTTATCTTCTTTCTTTTTCTTTTTACTCTTGATGTTCCCTTGGATTTAACGTGTTGATAAAATGGAATTAATAAATATATTTTCTCAGACAATCGTGTCTTTTCGTTAGAAAAAAATCTATTTATTATTTATTAAAAAGTTCACACCTTTTCTCGTAGTATAGCGGGTGTATATAAGTAATATCATAAACGTACGAACGAAGCATAGAAAACTTTGGCAGTTTGGATCCAGGTTTTATTGTACATTTTTTCGTTCCTGTGACATTTCCCCGTCGTCGGATCGCAGAATCTCTTTGTTGCAATGTTCTTTTATATTGTATACGGCTACAATCTCTATGTGTGTGCAAAAGTTATAACAAGGGGAGGGGGGAGGAGGTGGAGGAACGCGCGTATCAATTGCGTATCAACGATTACTAAAAATTCTCTTCGACAACATACACTCACAATGTTCCGACATCAATTCCATTAATGGCAGTAATAATAATAATCAACGATTCATCTCATTTTTTTTTTTAATGTTAATAGATCTTCACGGGAGCGACGCGTTAACGTAATATCTAAGCGATCGAGAAAACAACGTGTTCGCCCTAGAAATTCTCGTGACAGCTTTCTTACGGCTCATAAAATCTTCGACTTCGCCGTTTTCTACATTCCTTACACATCGAATAATTCGCTAAGTATCCCCGGATAATCACCTGTCGTTTCCCACGGCGAACGGAAACGCGGATGCTTCGTCCGTGTGTGAGGACCGTCTCCTCTGCATATTCATTTGCAAGCACGTATAACAGACTGCAACGACGACGCGACTGCAAACAGTCACAACCTACATTCCCTTTATAGTCAATTTGCGCGAAGTTCCGATCTGGTAGACAAATACCGTGCTGCTTCAACGAAACTTTTGGCTTTTGGTGACATTGCCGTATCAAAAGAGACAGAAATCGTGACTCCGTTCGAAGATAAAACTCGCTTATAGAGAAATGGAAAACCATTTAATGCTTAATAATTAAAATGTAAAAGGAACAATGCGATGAAAAAAGTTAAGTAACTTTCGCGCTCTCGAAACACGTTTGAAAGAGTTTCATCTCGTGTTCCAGTTCTAGTTTCCTAAACTAGATCGATATCGCTGCTTCAGAGAGCGTAAAACGCGCTGTAACGTCAGAAAAAATTTGCGATCATTTATCATCGGATTAATTACGATTATGTTATCAAATTCTAGAACGATTAGATACACGACGATCTTATTTAGATATAATACGTGAACATCGAAAGATATCTCTCTCTTCTTCTCACGCTGTATGAAGGGCATTTTGACTCTCACGTGAGTCCTTGCAGTCGCAGAAGGATCGTCGCTGGCATGGAGCGTAAATCCTATACGCGAAAAATCAATCTGTACAGATCGAAGCAAAATACGGGGTATTATTATCACTTCGCGCGAAAAGGAGAGACTTCTGACGCGCGTCTCACGTAATAATATAGCTGAAATGCATCAGTAATCGACTGCTCGATATCAAGGGAAAGGCTACATGGTCAATTTTCGCCTTACTTTTCGCGAGTTAGCAACCCGGATTAGCCAGAGGGCCGCTCTAATCAACGATGAGATTATCCCTGTATCGTACGGAGGATATGACGAGGCGCCTTTCGACGAACCTTCGTTTCTCTTTTCTTTTTTTTTTCATTTTAAAGCTATATGATACAGAGAGGTCGGGAAACCTCTGTCAAATGAAGTTACCAACGAGAGTCACAAGCGTCGAAACAGGCAGTAAGTTAGAAGTGCTATCGCGATTACTGTACCACACTTTTTTTTTAATTGGGGGCATCTCTCTATATAGAGTAAGATTCAAGACTTTGAAAAAACAACGTTCATCATACTCGGTACATTTACTTCGAAGGAAGTCGTTACTTTATACATTGTACAAGAGATACTTAATATTACGATGAAATCCAGAATTCTGCAGACTGAGACGAAAGCGCGACAGGGATTCTTTTATTTTTTTCTTCTTCATCATTCTTTCTTCTTTCTTCGTCTTTCGTCTCATTACTCCGCTGCTCTTCGTACACCTCGTCTCGTACTCGATTCCCGCGGATGGAGATACAAACGATATGTCTCTGACAACTTCGCCTCCCCCCGTTCTCTCTCCCGTACCCGCGAGAGTTCCGCTATTTCGCATTTACGCATTGTCAACGTTATAAATAATTATGTCGCACGTGCGGCGTGACGCGACGGTGATGATCATCCCCCTCAGTGTACGTTATTCTGGTCTGACGCCTCCCCGACGACTTTAACGCATATACATATTTATACTTACATCGACTAGACAAATTGTACAGTGTTGTGTTCATAGTAAAAGTGGGAATAAATCATTAATATACGCGACTCGTACAAAATATCTTCCGTGTCTCGAGGTATGTACAGGAGTATGTGCGGCAAGCTAGTGAGCTCGCGCACACGCATATTTTCGTAAATTCACTCTCTACCATATGAGGTGCCCGTCTTGGTTCCACCGGGGCTCGATCACGAGGCTACGCACGCGAGATGAGAGAAGCCGGCAGATCAGCCGGTCGGGATGTTCGTCGTTTTTCAGTGTAAAAAGGGCACTTGATTCAACAGAGAGACGCAAATAGTGACGTTTGTCATGGAGTGAAAACATAAATCCGTCGAACTCAAACCGGCTCGCACGCCCAAAGCGTTCCGGACGACACAAGCGATGTCGGAGGAACATTCCAGTTTGGTAAAAGGAAACATCCCTCTACAAATCGTTCAAAGGAGACATCTCAATTTTCAGATCTAAATAACGATTGTCCAAACGTCTTTTGGAATTTAAATTGAAGTTTCATTCCTAAAAGACGTTCCAATCTTCGCGTGACCTGTAGACATCTCCCAAACGTTTCCTGGGACGCTCGTGTCATCCAGGATCGGCGGCTATCTCGCGATTGACAATGGCGTGATTCACAGCAACTCGCTCACGCTGCAGGTGCAGGCCCCGTGGTGGGTGTAGGGTCACACAGAGCTCTCCCTCTTGGCCATTACCACCGGCGTGCCTATCGTCGCATCCTTCTGCGTCTGGATTGCTGGACAACACTGGCCGGGCACTCGTGTCTCACAGTCCTTCGTCGGCAGCGTGCCGCTCGGACAGGTCCTGGTGACGACGCCCAGACCGGCGTACAATATCGGAGGACTCATTGTCATCGACATCGATTGAACGCTTTGGCTGGGCCAATGTTGCCTGGGCAGGGTGCACATACCGCTCTCATAGACGTCGCCCACCATCGGCTGAAACTGAAACGTGTCATTCATGATTTTCATTATAGCTAGATTTTCGAAGATACATCTATGGACTATTGATATACGGTCATATGAAGTTATATATGTAGTTGTTTAAGAGAGAATCGCAAGACATTATCATTGTATCTCATGGATATTCAATTTAATTATATTTAACTAAATAGGAAATGTTTAATTCGATCTGAGCCGGTCTTATATAATGCTAATATTTCGTTGTGAATTTATATAAATATTTATAAACTGCGCGATAATTTCATTTATAGTGTTGAAACGTAACACTTTCGATCATATATGGTGTTGAAACATGATGATAAATTAGGATCTTAAACTAGGATAATATCACAAATTAAATTTTTTATAGTATTTTTAAAAACGTTTAGTATCATCAAATTGCTTGTAAATTTAATTTATGATATGTGTTTTAAGATTGCATTTCAAGAAAATTAAATCGATATACAGTTTATAGAACAGGATATTCATAAATTTTTCATACCGAAATATTATTAAGCACTAAGATCCAGCTAAGATCCAATTAAGGCAGTTTCTTATTTAATTATGTTTTTACGTATCGATTGGAAATGTCATTTATTGTTTAATCTAATCCTGAATCGTGCAATCATCCTTTTAATTGTACGATACTCAATTGTTATCGATGTAAGCTACTTTGTTATTTCGTTAAATATTTATACGAAATATTTGTACGACATTCACATTATCAAATCTTTAATGGAACTCACGCTTTTGTGCTTCGTCGACAAGTTGGAGAACTCGTGCAGTGGCATGCCGTTGCGGATCGTGCAATATCCGACGTAACTGCTGTGTCCGCTGATGGAAGTCACCGTTGAGTGCTCCAGAAGGCTTCTTGATGGTGACGTTTCGATCGTTGATACCAGACGTCTCTTCCTTAAGTATTCCGACGGCTCATCACCTGCGCAAAAATTTCACGACAATTTTACAACCACCAAATTTCGCCACGGAGTTTTACGACCGTATAAACACGAATGAGAAAATTTCCGAAATAACCACGTAAAATGAATGGAAGCGCACTATTGGCGAGATTTTCTTTCAATCTTGAAGAAAGTGTGCTTTGAAATGCTTCACTGGCAAATCCACAGGGAGGACATGGAGGCTATGCTATAAATATTTAAAAAAATGAAAACTTCAGGTTTTCAAAAATATTTATACATTATATTTATATATTTTTAATATTTTTGAAATGCTTAATCATAATTCTGATATTACAATTATATAATAATTAAAATAATTTAAATAATAATTTAATATTATTAATTAATATAATTATTTATACCATTATATTGTTTCACATTTGATTTTTAAAAAATTTCGCTTGTGGCCAAATTTCTGATTCCGTCAATGAGATATTTTATAATTTTAAATTATTTTATATAAATTGCATACTCTTTAATTTACTATATATATAGATTTGTAATTTGTTTTTCTAAGAAAAATTATATTTAAAAAGATAAAGATATATATATTTTCGATTTTTGTTAATTTTTTCTTTCAAGTTTTTCGTTGTAATGTGATTTTTAACACATTTTTGTAGTTTTACCAATTTTAGAATTAATACAGAAATTGCGAAGATACGAACCAGTAATCTGCTGTGGAATAATGTCAGGATTCTTCTCGTCGCTTTCGCTGAGATCGCCGCTAGTTTCCAACTTTCTGAACGGGCTGCTGGGATGCTTCTCGTCCGCGAGCAAACTGCATCCCTCTCGGAATCGTAGTTCCCTCTGTATGGGAACGGCCTTCGTCTGCTTCGCGTGATCCTCCATCTGCGACTTGTTCTGCTCCTCTACGTGCGTGTGCTGAATCCGTAAAACGACCATCACTATAACCGCGACGATAATGAGGGCCATCACAACGCCGATCGTCACGCTCAGCATCGGTGTCAGGTTGTCGTGCTGCCTCGGTCGTTCTGCAATGCCCACAATCGAAGAATTGAGAATGAAAAGTAATCGATATCGAACACAAAATCGATATGATATTATCATGTAATTATTTTAAACAGCTTTTAGTTGCATGCACTTCAAACACAAATGACATTCTCTTTAATCCTTAGTACATACGATGATTTTCCAGTCCTTTTACAATGGATCATTCGTGTCTAGATTAATTTTCATCATTTTAACAAATATACAAAAATTATTAATTAATTCTCACATATACTTTAACACCTTTAGAAAATATTTGTAAGGTTGTGTATTTTAAAAAATTGTATACAAACGTTATAATTAATTATTGATGCTTCGTTTTTCGAAGAAAAAAAATATACAGGACATGAATAACACAATCGTGTATACTACATGTTAATAAAAACACTTTTAAGCACTTTTTAAAATTTAAACGAATCGGATTTTTAACGAATTACACGATACAATAATAACATGCTACACAAAATGTTAATAACGCAACAGACACGGCTTTCATAAAAATACAAAAAGTATCTGGCATAGGTATCACGTTTGGCTTGTTTGCACATCCCGAAATGCAACGAGTAATGCCCTAAATACAGCCGGCCGCATTTTATTTTAATAGAGATATACATAAAGCATGATCCGGACATCGGTAGTGGACGAATTAAAAATTACGATAACAATCGCATCAGGCAAACAACGGGAAAATTGTCCGATAGTATTAAATCGCCAATTCCTGACCCGATTTTTCGCGTCGGGTCATAAAAACGCCGGGAGCTTTTTACAGGGCTCGCCCGACGAATTAATATTGAGTCGATAGCTTTTCATCAATTCGGCCAATTGGCAGCTTTTCGCTCGCATTGCCTCATCGACGTGAATTTTTCCGTAATTATCTAAATCTCTGTAGCCTTTTGGGATTAATATATGTCGTATAACATCGGACGCGCATGAATACCGCGTCATAAAAAGAAAAACACGCTACAACAACAACCGCGCGCGCCGCATACAAAATTTGAGGATTTTAATGATTATTTCTACATACAAATGGTAACTGAATTTAAGAAAATAGTTGTATTCCCTATAATTGCGATTGTATTTACTAAATAAAAACGTTTATTTTATTTACCACATTTATACTTTAATATTTTATTATATTAATATTTGAAATTATCTAATTTATAGTAGTTTTGCATATTTAAGAGAACTAAGGCTATTATTACTAACATTATAGCAGTAATAACCATAAAAATGGAGCTCCTAACTATAATTATTTTACCATGCAAGTATAGTCACAAAGATCAAACACTTTTTTCTCAGTATATAATATTATAGAACGATATCTCTCGTCGATTAATTGTAATTTTAAAATCAATTGATAATTTTATTTGTTATCAAAATCAATTTATAATTTTATTTGACAGGGACTTTGTTTCGAATTGTATAATAGTAATTTCTTTTTTCAAAAATACGATACAGTCGCGTGACTTTTTACGATAAAGAAAATTTTGTGGTGCGAGCAAAAAGATTTGAAAACCATATATACACTATGATGCGAAGACTCTTGAGTCAATACTTTCTCGCAACTTTCAAGCAAATCGAGTATCGGAGCTTGTTCAAAAGATATCGAAAACTTCGGAGTTGTTAACGTTACACAGCGAGTATAACAGGAATTTTTGAAATATTGAACGAGTATCAATTTACTTTAATATACAAGACTACACGTATCGGAACATATCTTTTTAATTCCATAATTTAATTCCATTAATATCCATAATACATTTGTATGCGCATATTTCTCGTTAAATACTTCAAGTAATTCGATTCTTAGCGTGAGAATATCATATGAAAATAGCGTGATTACCGGTCTCGGTTTCCAGAAAAAAAAATAGGGGAATTTTCTCACCTGACTCGGACGTCAGTTGTTTTTCCGGTAGCCTCAAAGTACCGGCCTGCACCACCATTGCCTCGCTACGACCCTTGTCGTTGTAGGCATAAATGCAGGCCTGATAAAGGGCGCCGGACTCCAAGTGAGTGACGCTGAAGCGCGGCACCGGCGACGTCAGATTGGCACGCAACTCCTGGCTGTTGCTCTCGCGCACCTCCAGCAGAAAGGATTGCGGCAGGCCGCCGTTGAAGCCCTCCGTGCACCGCACGGAAAACGAGTTGGTCGACGTGTTCGAGGTCGTGCAATTGTGAACCATGTCTGGTCGACCTGTCACGGATAAGGTTCGCCTGCGTTTTAAAATGCGCCGCGTGCACGAGAGACTATTCACGCGCTCGTAATAGCTCGTAATAGCCACAAAACCACGATAATATCGCGGGGTAATTTTTTCTTTTAGATTTTCTCCAAGTGCACCCTTTTGATAATCGATGAAATTTTGCGCGTCGGCATTATTAAGTAAGACGGATAACAAGAGAGAAAATAGAATGGTGAAAAACGATTATCGAAATTAAAAAGCTACAAAATCAAATTATACGTAGTGATAAAAATTTAAAATATTGATGAGATCGACGCTGTATATATCAATTTTTTTAGGAAATAACTATCGGAATCTCTTTCAATGTTTTAAATAACTGTTAAAACAATATTGTTCGAAGCTTTGACAGGTTCAGATTAAAATATTATATTTGCTTGTCTCCATTTGGCATTGGCCAAACAAATTGTAGAAATAAATGAATTAACGACGTAATATTAAAATATTTTCATTTGGAATGGCAACAACAGGAAAAACCTTTTTCGATTGTTAACAATTTTGCGTTTAGATTAAATAAAAAATGTAAGACAATTTTTTCCATTCACCTTTCAATTTTATATATATTTCGCAAAAAATTGGCTTGTCGCCTTCTATTAAAAATAGTTAATGTTCAATATAAAAGCTACATTTTTCTATAGTTTAGAAAAATGGGATAACTTTTTCTCTCCCAAATCGTGCAGCTCTAAAGCCCCCATATAGATATATTCGGAATCGGAAAATTACAAATAAAAAATATGAATGAAAAACAAAGTACGAACGTAAAAAAAAAATTGCGTAATAATAACTTCCCCGTAGTTTCTCAAAGTTTGTTTATTTCTACTTTTTACGCTATATTAAAGTGCGCTGAATTTTAAGCGAAACTAATTACATAAGTACAGCGGTAACTCTTCAGCGTCAGCAGTTTCTGCAGTTTACTCCAACTTTCAATGCGTTCTTTTCTCGTGCCGAAATGATGTATAGTTTCATACAGAACACGGCGCAGAGGGGGTAGCGTTGTGTAACATCGTTTCGCGTGCGGTAGATTCGCGAATCAGGGCGTGATAGTTGCCCTGTAAATCCAGCGCACGATGCGCTGGTGCATACAAGCCACTTGTAACCGAGTCGGCTGTAAAGATATACGGTTGTCTGGCTTTTTTTCCGTAAAGGCATTAGAGCCGACGCGACGGTACATTTCGCGGCTCGTAAAAGCCGGTTAAAAGGGCGCGAACGAAATGATAACGGCATATTACGTCGTGAAGGGACAAGAAAAAGAAAGGGGGAATAAAGAAAAGGAAATAAGCGGGAATATGCCCGAGTTGTTTTCACGTTTATGGTTGCTGAAAAATCATAGCGCGCATCAGACACCTGCTACCGTCTCTCGCGGTGTCCCCTTTTTACTCGCCCACCATTGGATTCGTTTTTTTTTTACGGTGCGCGGTACGAGAGCTGTTTTCCTCTATATCCGGAATACGCTTATCCTTGTATACGCGTACACGCGTTTTCTTTGTAACGCAATTCGATAGTAGGATCCGCGAATCGCAATTAATTGGTAACTCGAGAATCGATACGCGGCGGAAATGCCGATATGAGAATAACGGGGTAGCCAATGCCACGGATGGATCCATTGGGCTTACATTAGATTTTTTTAAGTCGAATTGGAATATAAAAAACAACAGTATCAAGTTCATTTATTGTAATGATTTGTTTGATAATTGAAAGAAACAGATATCTTTTCTGCTATCATGTGAATGCAAAGAGAGAGAGAGAGAGAGAGAGAGAGAGAGAGAGAGAGAGAGAAACATACAATGTATTAATATTCCTTAAATTTTATATACATTTCAAAGACTTTTGATATTCAGAGATAATTCGCGACTTCATTATCACGTTATCTGATTCATGTCGCTATTATAACAATACTAATTGGAACTAATTATAACTCGAAGCCTTCGAAGTTTCTCATAATTGGATGATTTTATTAAAACTCATACACAAAAAAAAACTGCGTCTTTCCAATTTTATACTAAGATTCGAATTAATTATTCAATTACGCAAATGTGAGACTTTAGAAACCAGGAATAAAATCCAAATTCTAAATTAGCATAACAGTTACAATTCCCGAAAGATTTAAATCCCGAAGGATTAAAGCTATTAACTTTATTGTTAGTTTCACTAATTTACGAAATTTTGTAGGCTAATTAAGCATAGGATAGAAATTCATTTTGTACAAGTATAAATTTTTAATATGCAAAATATAGAGAAAAGATTTTAAAATTATCATCCACCGGTTCCTATCATATTCTTTTTTCTAAAAAAGGAATTTCTTTCCATTTCCTATCTATTCATTTTCGCTCTCGCCAAGGGGAGACAATCATAAATTAAAGAAGGATTGGATTGAATTAGTACGAGAAATATTACCTATCGATTTAATAAAAAAAATTGTTTGTAGTTTGCATAATTTTGTTACGCCACATCTCACGCAAACTCGTCGTGGTGATCAATCTTCTGGTCTAAATCGAAAATTCACGCTGCGTATCGGCAGATACGTCGCTTCGCGTTTTCACGAAATATGATGTGAATGCAGAGATCCCTTACCCGCCGGTATAATGTGATATACACAGGGCACTTGTTGTTGCCCGATGTGATTGCTGGCCCAGCAGAGTAACGTGCCATAATCTAATTCCGTCATTGGTGTGTATGAGACGATGGAAGATGTGCCAGCTCGCGCGATATGGCCGGCCGCAACGTCGATACTCTCGGCGGAGTTATTGAAGGTCCACTTGAATTGCACTTCCGGCGGATTTGCATCCACTTGACAGGATATATTCGCCTTCTCCTGTTTCGCTACGCCATGGACCTTCGTCTGGTTCGGCTTGCACGTAGGGGCGACTGCGGGAACGAACGTCGAACGTCACCGATAAATAATTGGGGCGCAAAAGATACGAAGGATATCTTGTAAGGCTCGTGAATTTCTTATGCTATCGTTAAATTCGCTGGGAATGATTTACCGATACTTCGCGATCTATTTTAAGTTTCTTGCAAAGAGCTAATAAGGTAAACTATTCGATTAATAAATAGGATGCACAATTATCGAGATATTATTGTTATTTTAGTTTACACTATTAGAAAGATTTCTTAAGAAATGGCTTAACTTTTCTTATTAAAAATATCATTTCGAAATTAAAAAATTTTTATTATCCTGATAATTCAGTCACAAATTATATTTTTAAAGTATTTCTATAATTTTTTAGACGTGAGAAGTCTTTCTGTCATCTATTTAAATGAATAAAGTTTAATTTGCATATTTTAATTCCAATGCTAAATAATTCCGCAATAATAATAACAGAGCTAAAGTAAAATCAGGATTTAAAAATTCACCTCAAAATCCACTTCAATATTACTTTTTTAAATAATTGGTCAGACAGTTTAATTTTCAGTATTAAGTAATTTTATTATTAATCAAATTAGACATTCTCCAAATCAGCTTTATCCTTTTATTATCTTCTTTTACAGCTTGCTGGATAAAGTGTTAATAATGCGCTTATTGTAATTTTTAACTGGGAATTTCTATATTAAATATATGCGAGCTTCACAATAATACGCTTTGCGTTTCGTATACCCATCTGACTCGAAGCTTTCAAATAAATTCAAATATTGATTAACAAAACTATTGCAAAATATTTCGATATCGCATCCGATAATCTGCACGCAAACGAATAAACAGCTGGGTATCCTGATAATATTGTACACGCAATTCGCGAGGGACGTATAGATATACGTATATAAGCCAGAAATTAAAATTTCACAGCGGGAATTTACGCGAGTATCGAATCTTTACTCATTATAATCCATTATTAACTGAAGCCGATCGAACACGTTTCCGTTGAGAATCTTCGTACCATCGTTTCGTTATCATTCGCATTCTTAGTGCGATAAATAATCCGAATTATGAATGTAGCTGCATCGAGAAGATTCAGTATAGTATTTAGTACTGTAATAATCCGAATAAAATCGATAAGCATTAACAACCATATTTCAGTATACGTTGAAATATGATAAATAACTCGAATTATTACTTAGCTACATCAAGAGGATTTAGTTATGTACTTAGGATTGTAATAATCCGAATAATAGATTAAAATTGGTAAAATATTAATGTCCACATGCTTCATTATATTTGTTTGGCATGTTTTTTGAGCAAATATTTTCAAAATATTTGCCTATTAAGATTAAAATGAATCATTCTGTGTACTGAAATATTTTTGATCTATTTTTTTACTTTGTATTAACTACAAAAGCATTACGATACAGTTAAAAAAGATATTAAATAATAAATAATCATATAAAAAATATGAAGATTAAGTACAAAGTTGTAAACACACAACTGTAAAGTGAAAACGTCTGTTATTTGTATTACTGACAATCATCATATAAACATTTAGTATTTAAATTCAATTTGACTTTCATGCTTCTGTTTAT
The DNA here is from genome assembly GCF_001594055.1 of Mycetomoellerius zeteki. Taxonomy (NCBI): domain Eukaryota; kingdom Metazoa; phylum Arthropoda; class Insecta; order Hymenoptera; family Formicidae; genus Mycetomoellerius; species Mycetomoellerius zeteki. Next base: position 1,915,887 of record NW_017256594.1, on the reverse strand, counting down.
CACTTTGTACTAAATAATGAATCAGACTTAAAACAAAATTTCTAATTTAATTTATACGTTCCGATGAACACGAATAAATTCTCCTTCGCTGTTGTAAAACGTCTGTCCTATTCAGTATTCTATTGTTAACGCTGTAAATGTAAGAATACGTACACATCACGTTGAGATAAAAAGGCGAGCTCTCGCCGTCACCCTCAGTATTGTATCCCACGCACGTGTAATTGCCAGCGCTTTTACGATCAACTCCCTGCAGCACTAAACTCTGGTTGCTGATTATGATGCCCTGCGTGATGTTGTGATGAAGTGCCTTGCTCTGAAAGAAGCATAATAATTGGTCTCTCGCCATTACATTAAACGGGCTGCGTTTAGGGGCGAGAATTATTTTCTGTATGTGTATATGATACGCATACACGAACATGAATAAACCGTGGTGATACAACCTCTCGTTCATCAAAGACGAGAATAAGAAGATAAGAGTGATCATCGTGACAGGGGTGGCGGGAAGTTATTATAAAAGTTTGATACTTCGAGCGTCGAAGTTTATATTCGGTTTCAACGTAAGTCGATGCTTTTGCGTGGCGCACGAGCGAATACAGGCATAATCGAGCTTGTTAGTTGGCGAGAGACCAATCTGTTTACGACACTCGGGTTTTAGAACTTTCTGAGAGCGAGAGATACGGACGAATTACTGGCGACGAACGTTGTTACGCATTTTCGAGATAGATTAATGATAATTCGCAGCAAGGTGGAGTGAGAGAATATTTGCGGAGATTACATCTCCGGAAAATGATTCACAAATATATCCTGATTTTTTTTCAGAGAATCTTCTCTGGGAAATATTTTTCTATGTACCGAGAAACCTCGGTATAATTATGATAAATTCTACTTCGCGCATAGATGCTGTACGTACGCTAATTGGTTAACGTAAAGTTGATTCATTAAGGATTAAACTTTTAAATAAATCTTGCTGAATAAATTATTGTAATTTCAAGTTTTGCGTCTTTGATTTCTCTGGTAAATTTATTTCTTGAAGAATGTTTAAATCAACTTGTTTTTATCATTTTAACAGTCAGTGATTTTCTGAATGTTTTCTATCTCACGTTTCATTTTGAAATAATTAAGATTCGTAATAATTTAATACATTATTGAGTATCTGTATACATCAAACTATGCTACTAAATGAAATCTCTCTATTGATTATCTTGTCCACTTTTGCATGCATTTATTTATCTCTGTTTATATTGCCATTGCTTGTCTTCCAAAGTAAGGAGATACTCCAAAGTATCAAGTACTCGGAAACCAAAACAACATTTATAGCTTCTGCCTGAGTAATAGCAAATTTGATTGGACGCACTCAGTGCGATTGATGCATATAAAGACCATTGTACACAAATTGAGGTAAAGATGTGTTTGATACAAATATAGAAATGGATTAAATCGTGAAATACTCAATAAATTTTATTGTGTTGTTGGTAAAATCTATATTTTATAATTCAAATACTGTATTTCACTTTTACACCCAGAAGTCAATGTACATTGGCTTTAATATGCACTAGTGTGTTCAACCGAATTCACTATAAAATCGTGTTCTCGCTCACCTGATGCCGCCATTCCACCTTGTACACCGACGGCTCTGCTTGTATGAGACAGTCGAAGTAGACGTCCGTGCCCTCGCGTATAGTATTAGGCTTCAGCGATGTGCCGAGCTGGATCTGCGTTTCTGGCGTGTCTGCGAATCACGACCTTCGATAAATCGTCAAAATCGACCGGAATCCCCGGCGTCTGAATAAATAAGGAAAGA
>NW_017256594.1:1864412-1914057 GCF_001594055.1 Mycetomoellerius zeteki | reverse complement strand
GCGTCGCGAGCGCGCCCCGGGGAACAGAGCCGGATTCGAGGCTGTCGTCGTTTATGAGCTTACATTGTATCTGGAGTACCCAGCCGTCCTCTATCGGCGCGGTTCCCATGATTCGATTTTCAGCTTGACACGACAAGTGTCTGCCTGCGTCTGCTTTCGTCGCCATGAAAGATAAAATGCTGGTGGTCGTGTTCCCATCGACGGAGGTCTGTAACAACATTATGATAACGTTCATCGGGGTCCCCAGTTTCCGCCCGTCCACCCCATCGACACTCGTCGCGTTTATTCTTTTTTTCTTCATTGATACGATCGTTTGCTTACCCGCACCGTCATCAATGGCGCCGACACATACGCGTTCAACCCCTATATATTAAAAGCGTATCTATCATCTAATCTGGAGGGTCGGCGGTAATCATAGTCGAAATTCTCTATTAATTTCTCGTTACCCTTCTCGAGGGATAGATCTTTTTTAACAATAAAGAAGTGACTTCTATCTTTTTTGGGAGCAGAACCGTTATTACGTCAGAGTTTCATTGAATTATTCAATGTATATGTGTCAGATAAATTTCCGCAACTTATGTAAGGAAGTGCGCAAGTAATAAATAAGGATCTCATGCTTTCTTATTTTTCTATGTTGTTTATACCATATCTTAACTGTCTTCTTTATCTAATGTATCAAAAACGCATATGTCAGTGACTAAGAAACTTCATCTTATGCGTGATGAAACTTCTAAAGTAGTATGGATGATGTACATATAGATCATTTTTAATGTACTGGGTTAGGGAAAAAGTCTTTTTACAAGTTGGTAAAAAAGACCTTTCTTCATCAATATCTTCGTTAAAAATGATCAAAATTTAAATCTAAAAAAAGGGTTTTAAAGGTTGAAATCTCTACTTTCGAATAGTTACTATATTTTTTGAATTTATGTGTAATTTTTACATATAGAAAACTACGACCTGAAAAAAATGAAAAATTTTCTTTACACTTTGTAGATCTGTAGCGTGTCCAAAAAAATTTGAGCAAATTTTCGACTATCTATCGTGAAAGCTGGAAGCTTTCTCTACAAAATCATTTTTTTTAAATGTTCTTACAATTTTTTATTCCTGAGTTATTAGCGGATTAAGTAAAAGGGAACATTCTGACTTTATTGCTCGTAACTCCGTTAAAAAACATCGTATCGCAATTATAAATACAGATTCTTAAAGCTGTAATTGCTCTATCAAGTGATATAATTGCCAATTTTTTAAAAATAGAATATATGGGTTGCTAAAAGTCTTTTTACCAACTTGAAAAGGAACTTTTTCCCTAATCCAATATTAGAGGAAGGTCACTGATACTGACATAGGTCTCCTAAAGCGACATCCTTTTATTTCTTAGAAACTAATCTTTGCACCTTATTAATACTAATAAAAACGTGATCTGTTTAGCTAATTAAAGAAATACAAACTCATAATTCATATATTTATGGCTTATTTCCATACCAAATCAGCTAAAAACAAATTCTATGAATCCGAGAAGAAAATTCTTATGGTGTTCTTTTGCAAATTGCGTAATTAAAATAATAATGACTGTATTATTGATAATATTGTCATTTTAAATGTTTATAGTTTCATAAATTAATTTTCTTTACAGAATAGGATATATCTTTATTTATAGAATAGGAATATTGGCATTATATTGCCTACTATATCAGTTTTGGAGCTCATTTTGTTAGACGCTCATTTTTGCATAACTTACGAAAAAATTAATTATTGCAAACTTGCAAACAGTATTATAAAAACTGCTTATACTATCTGATAGAAGACACTTTTTAGTTTGTATTTATATTTTTGAAGTTATATTTTTACTTTTTGTTTAAGAAATACTGTCTAAAAACAAAGTGGTATGTCGGTATCAGTGATGACTTTCCCCTATATTACTTCATCTATCAGTTTTTAAAATTAAAGAACAATTTTTTTTAATACGCGCATTTATAGCTTTTTCACAAACAAATTCTAATTTTTTTAAAATGAAATTCTCAATCTTTTATCTAGTAATTAATTAAGGTAACTGGACCCAATATAAGCATGTCAAAACACCATATTTGTTGTATGTATTATACGATTAATTCAACAGATAGCAGTAATAGGTCGTGCAGATTGTTTGCCTAACTCGATTGCATCAGTTTATTGTTTAATTTGCTCATTTTCTGTTATCGTCAGTAAAGCAAAATGCAAATTGTTGTGATATGATAGTGATGTAATATTTCGTAGATAAATAATTGCTTCCTAAATTATCAGAAGATGATTATTAATTTCAGTTGATGTTATCGTAGCTCTATATTCATATTTTACAACATTATATATTTAGTTTATATTTTTGTCATAATAAATAATGAGTTTATTGCTTGAAAAATAGTTCTTTGTGTATTCTTATACGTCAATACGTTAGTAAACTTATAATCTTATAAAAGTAACAATGGATTATTTTATTTTTTATTTTTCTAGCATTTTTTTTTTTACGAAAAAAAGGAATATACTTAGGCCATATTGAGTACATCATATACCCAATATACGCATAACGCTACTTCTTTTTAAATCTTTACTCTATCTATATGAATATTTGAATGTTTCATATTTTTTATTAACATTCAGAAATATTCCTTCTTTAATGTGTCACTAACTTTCATTTCTGGATTCACCAAAAAATTAAAAAAATCGCAAAGCTTAGTAGGAGCATACAAGATCCGATTACTTTATTTACAATTAATATGAAGCATGTCACATATCGTTCTTTACAGTAAAAAGGCTGCTCTTTAAATATGAGCTAATAATCTAACATTTTATATTCAGACTTTATTTTATACTTTATTTTATTCTTTAAACGTGGAACAAGAAATCGTAGAAAAAATTAATGGTAAGAAATATTTATGATAGTTGAGATTATAACGTTCGATTTAAAACCGCGAATATCGATTCGTTTAACTTGGAAACTTGTTCAAGTAGTAAACGCCTCTGAATAATCAGACGTGCATCTCCGTGGAAAACCGCGCGCCCGAGGACTTCCGATTCGATTTACACCGTCGAGACGCGCACTCAATGTAATTTGCAAGCTCGACCACGGCTCGTACAGCTCCTTAAAGTGACCATAAAATAAGGTTCTCTCTTGCGCACGTGTACCTCTGTACGGCCGTGCACAAGTGTGTCTCATTGCGAGGGTGGCAGGAGAATTATCGTTATCGCGAGTACGAACCCGTGGTAAAAGCGTCGTTAAGCGTGGAATAATTTAAATCAGAGTCGCGCGGAGTCTGCGAATTTTCGTTCGTAATTAAGGCGAATCGATGCCTTAATGAACGTCCAATACGTCGAGTGGCCGGTTAACCACTCCGTCCCGTTACGTCGATACGATCGCCTAAATTTATCTCTCTCTATCCATACAATCGTAGGAGTTTGCAAGCGTACGTAAGGATAGATAAAAACATGATAAAACCGCCTTTTTCGTAAATGAGTTATTCGTCAGTTAACGTTTCGTAAATAGTGGCCCGTTTGATAGCAGTGACGAGTAAATAACACGTATTAACGATGGAAAGCGAACTTTTTTTTTTTACTATCGATTTTGATCACTAAACAAACCGAATAAAGCGCGTGGGTGAACGTGTGAACCAATTTTATAACAATCGATCAGTGTACGACCTCAAAAACATTCGCATGAGAATTGTTTTCCCTTTGTTATCCGAGCAAATACTTGTCGAATAGCTCCGAGGTGTCGAAGGAAAAAAACGTGAAATATTTTTTTTTCTTGTTTTTACCTTTTTCGATTTTCGCTAAAATGAAAACTACTTTGTTAAACGGCTATTATCCCCTCGAATAAAATTGTGTAGCAAAATTTATATTGCGTCTCGTCAATTTAATATTATGATATAAGATAAAATCCAGGTAGTTAATTCAGACTGACGGCATGTGAGATTTTTTTAAAATTTTGTTACAAATCATGTAAAATTCAAGTTTCGCTTTTGCATCTCTAATATTTCATATTTTAATTAACATCTCGTTATTCCCATACTGAAATTAAGCGTAATTCATAATTTTACGCTATTTAAAAGTTTCGTAGCTTAGGAAAAATCAAGTTCATGGATTATGAAGCACCCGTAATAACTCTGCTTTACGTTTCGTGAATTAAACATTCGTGCTCGTGCAAACGCTCGCTCTGTCCAATGAACTGAGTTTAGGGATTACACTCCACGCATAAAACAGAAATAGTGGAAGGTAGTCAGAAAAACGCATCGCCCACATTATTCATATTCCTGAACGAAATATAACGCAAAATTTTTCATAAAATCTCAAAATATTCCGAGCGCTTTTTCAACTTTCCCACGATGCGTTGGAAAAAGTCGAATCACAGTCGAGGCTTCAATCTCGCGCGAGAGCGCGACGGATGCGGGGTTTCTCCCCTTCCTGCTCCGCGATTCTGTCGCGCGATTAAAAAATAATCGCGGGACAGAGAGAGCGCGCGCGCGAATAATAAATTTCGCGTCTTGCCGAGAAAATAAATCAACGGTAGCGGACTCGCGCTCTAATTTCGTTTCGATGGCGGCGGAGAGCTCCGCGCGTCGTTTCACGCGGTGGCCCGTGCAAAGATAATTACGAAATGAGATGCGCCATTCATTAAAAATATATTTCCGACTGCGCATTCCGGCGAGGTCGAACCGATTAACATAATTGCTGCAATTCCATGATACGATACGGGGGGAAAAATACTCGCGGCGCGAAATCCCTCGTTTACGGGATGTTGTGTATATACATCACGGTAACTATTTTTACGCGCTGTTGCGTAATCGCGCGAAGCTGGGAGAGATAAAGCGAGAAACTCGCTGAGGAAACTGCGTGATTAGTAAAAAGCGGGGAAAGTAAGAAGAAGAACAGGCCTCCTCGATCGACATTCCATCCTGGATTATACCGGTTCTCCCTCGTCGTATTTTCTATCCCTTCAACCCGCCGCTTCTGTGTTTAACTTTCTTACGTAAGCAGCGAAACAATCTTCACTGTCGCGTCGTCTAGCGCGAGTATCGACTTTGAAACAATATTTTCTCTGTCCCGTACACAGCACGGGGTCCTTCACCCCTTCGCCCACGTCCTTAATCCGCCGCTACCCGGCAAATATTTACGTCGTCGTCTTAAGTGCGGATCAAAACGCGGCAGATACGACGCGCGTCGCGTTGTTTGCGCACCGTTCTACGTGCATCACATCTCATCCGTGTACCCTGCGCGCACCATGTGTTTTGCCAGGGTTGAGCGCGGGGAAATCGAAGTAGAATAAACAGAGGCCGATGCTCGATTTCGCCCGACAACGGGTCAATTTATTCGAAAGTACGTTCTTTCATTTCGTTCGCTAATCCGCGTTTCCATTGACGTTTGTTTGCTTTGTATACGAAATACCTTCATCCGTTTCTCGCGACAGAAACGCCGCGCCCCGGTTAGAGTGTTCGATTTACGTTAAATCGAAATTTATTTCGCCGCGCGCTCGGAATGAAATTGAATGAATTAATGAATTGTATCGGAACGGAAGGGAGAAAGAGAGAGAATACACGCACACGAGAGGATTTCATTCTCATAGATCAAGTATCATCGTAATCGCCCCGGTGAGATATTCTTTATTCGAGCTGCGCGTAATTAGATTTATCGATATTTGCGACATACCTCTTCATTGCCGTTGATTAATCCCGTAACGACGAAATGTTACGCTTTTTTATCAGAATACAGCGTACGACTCGATTGCGTAACACTGTTATACAACAGTTTCTAGCTTTTTTCATTTTATTTTCAATTCCATGGTAAATCGATGCAAGATTTACATGGAGGGAATTTCATATTTTGTGAACAAAACGTTCAAACTGTTCAATAAACAATTGTTTTATAACATTGCCAACATACTGTCCCAATATTTTTCTCTTTCTAGAAAAAGAGAAAGAGAAAAACTGTAGATTCTAGTTATCGACTAACGTGTTATCTGTCCTAACTTCACGTCTGAAAAGTAATGTTTAATTAAGGAATTAATTTAATTAAAAAATTTTCCGAGAAGTTTTCACTGAAAGAAAAATGGATAAATAAAATGAAACAAAAAGCATGAGATTAATGAACGAGAAGAATCAGTTGAGAATAGATAGTTTGTTGCTAAAAGTGGATAATACATTAAGAATATTCTTAATTAAAATAAACATAGTTTATATAAGCAATTTAATTATATTTGTTGTGTATAATTTAATTATATTTGAATATTCTTAACATTTAATCTCATTAAATCATTGCCGCATCGTTTACCTCTTTACACTCTTTTACCTCAATAATATTTAATAGGAATATATCTCGACTTATATAGTCGTAGGATAGTTTTACTTCCCGTTAATTAAACATAATCCCTGCACGGTAGGCTTCACTGTAAACGGCAGTCAATCACGTAATCGGCCTATGTCTTTTTTGGCGTCGCTTAATCCACGGAAATTGAACGTGGAAATTGCTTCGCCGCGAAATTAGGAGACACATGTCAACCAGACGAGTCGAGGTACAGTGAGAGATTAATCGTCTTTCGTTAATGAGATTAATCCGTGAACTAGCGTCAATAACACACGGCCAAAAACATATCAAATTTAATTGAAAAAAGTATAATTATACGTTCCTCTCGTATTTTCCGATTTATATGTCACACAGATAAGTTTCTTTTCTTAAGTTAAATATAAATTAAATAAAAATAGAGGAAAAAGATATCTCTCTAAAACTCTTGTGATATCCTCTACAGTTTGGCGAAAACACAGTAAATATGTAAGAAAAATTTCGAAAGTTTAAACACACGTAGGACAAAACTTTCTCGCGGTGACAGATGCGTTTTTAATGTATTAGAGAGCATAAACGATAAAATAGTTTAACATGGCATTTATGTCGATAGTTTACCTTGGTTATTATATTTGTTTACGTTTACATTTAAAACATCATAACTTGAAAAATAATATATTATAAAAAATGACCAAATAGATTTATAGTGTATTTTTTAGCATGATCTTAAGATCCATTTCCATTAAAGAAATATCATGATCTTCCATTTATTTAAAAGAATTCCGTGTTTGAAAGAGTTAAATATTCATATGAATTAATGTGATATTCTTGATAAAAAGATCAAGGATTCTCTCTTATTCAAGATTACAAACTCAAGTTTATGCACTGCCGAGAATGGCTGGGTGGAATGTATGTTGATGTAAGAACGAAAATTATTCTATAAAGAAACACACTTACGGTTTCCTTGGAATCCACTAAGCGTTGACCGTTCCTCCGCCAGATGACGCTAGCCGGTGGTCTGGAACCGGAAGTCGTGCAGACCAAGTCGTACTTCTTGCCCGCCGACAAGGGTCGGTTTCCATCAATTATTTTCACTTCCAAAGGGCTAACTGAAAATTATTCAATTCATTAGTTAAATAACGTTTGATATTTCTTCTTATCTTTTTGTAAAATTTTTGCAAAAAAAGATATTGAAATAAAAATGACTTTCACAAAATTTGCTGGCAAGAATTTTTAAATATTATTTCATTTAAATTCATCAACATCATTAGCCTTAATTTAATTTAACAGACATAAACCGGAAATAAAATTGATATTTTATTTCCGGTGGTTTCTGTCAAAGTTTTTGACTGGTAATTAATTTTTATTATAGCCTTATTGTGGAAGTTTTTTTATTCTTTTGGCCAGTGAACTGTGATAAACCAGATAAATCTTTATGGTTGAGCTGATAGTTTGCTCGATCCATGGTTGTACTCATTCACAAGAGTACGTGATTATGTAGATACAATATGTATATATATATGTATATTTTTTGTTCTATTGAGAATAAGGAAAGCAAGTCGAACCTCATACGGATATCTTCTGAATAATATTTTTGCGCAATAAGTACCACGTTGGTCCCCATATCCTATCGTGTACTTTTCTTACATTTGTTGAAATTGAGGAGTCCCGTATGTTGTTATTTTACTTATTGTTGCTTTTATTTGTTATACAAAAATAGTTTCTATCATATTTACCCGAGAGAGAGATGTACATCGATCATTTTGCTGCACTTTTTCGTTTTCTCTCAATTTACTAACGACTGGACACCCCTTGCACTTCGTGCACTAAATTCACAATGTCAAATTATACTCCATTTGAGTTATTTTTAATCATTTCTATAGATCGGCACTGCTTTTTAATGTGTCGTTAATTTATTCGACTAAAACAATGGAATTAAATAATTTAACTCAAGAAATGTATTAAATTTGATTCAAATTTAAATTACTATTTACTAAGTGTAAACGTTAATATGGATATTGTTTACTTTGCAACTAGCAATTAAACTACAGCAATGGATTGATTTACATTTTAACACATACACGGAAATTAAAAATATAACCAAATATTATTTAACTGAGGGAATTACCATTGTTCTATTGGTATTAAACAGTGTACGTGCATAAATATATTTCGGTCAAAATGACCAAGACGCGCTTATTAATGTTAAGCCTAAATCACAAGCCTACTTCCGGATTAAAACGAACAGAAATAATAAATTTATCTGGACAAAAAGTACCTGAACATGTGATTAAGTTACGTACCGAATTGAAAAGGTGATTCTGCAGCCTTTTGCAGTCATATAACCGGTATGACGAATTTTAAGCGTGGGATCATAAACTCTCCCTCTCCTCATTAATCCTACTACTACTTTCTCTCTCTCTCTCTCTCTCTCTCTCTCTTTTCCGCTCTCTTACTACTTTATCACGCGCCATGTATCTTGCCGCGCGATAGCTCAGGTACCATAACAAAGTGAATAACTTAATTTAGAGCGGGGACAATTAATCTTGCGTCCCATCTTGCGCGCTCTTTTTCAAGATGATTCAAGTGTTTCTCAAGGTGACTTCGCACACAAGGGGGCTTTGCAGATTTTTTTGTACGTAAACTCTTCCTAAATCGCCTTGTAAGTTCGTGTACAAAAATATATGAAAACGAATAAACTAATCGACAATATATATATAGTATAAATTTCTTCTTAGCTGAGCTGAGATATCTTTTTTAAAGTATCCGCTTTATCACCACATTTCTTTATCATCGCAGACTTTTCCGAGTTAAATAAATTTTTCCCAAGTCCCCTTTCGCATTTCAACAAAGTATCTCCAATTTACCGCTTCCGTTTCTCGACTGGATGTATCGGTTTAAAAATTTCGCGGTAATCCCGGCGTCTAGCAAGACAAATTAAAAAAGGTCCGCAATTAATTAACCCCACTCGTTGTTCTAACGTTCTCGCGATAACGGCGCGAGTAAAATTAAGCGCTCGGCTGCCCTCGACCGCTGCTCGTTTCTTCGTTATAGCGGGTCGCTGGCCGCAAGACGCGTACCTTCCTGCACGCCAAATTGACGTTGATAAATCCTCTTTGTTATAAAGCGATACATCATCGGCGTGCACTTCGCTCGCGTACGAGAAATTGAAGTTGTTCAGAAAATTGTCGCCAGTTGTATATAGAACGCCGAGCTATATATACTATTGAAATATCGACTTATAACTCTCCGATACAGAATGGTTTTGAAATTAGTATTCTCTTCATTGTAATAGTGTTAGAATGCTAATAGAATTAATATAATATATAATAGAAAGAGATTCTTAGCAAACAATTAAGCTGATATTCGTTATTTTGACGTGCAAAATGACATCAGCTTGTTTGCTGAATTAGAATTAAAGATATTAAAATTAATATCATTCCAATTATTTAATTTTTATTATGGAAAGAACGATTTTGCTGAAATAACTAAAAATTTAAGATACATATCTGAAAATAATTTTGTAGACCATCAAAATAATAGTAAAAGAACTCGAGCATGATGAGCAATGCTGCAAAAACATTTTAATATCTAACAATCAGCTTGAGCGTCCTACATAATTATTTTGATGGTCCCATAAAATTATGTTCAGATCTGTAACTAGCTAAATTTTCAGATAGGTACTTCAGCAAAATTATTCTTTCCGAGTTTGCTAGTCATAATAATCTTATAAAATATTAATGGAATGGGAATATAATACACTAATGTATTCGAAAATCGATTCCTAAATTCGAGAGAAATAATATGTTATTTCGAGATAGATTGAATGAGTATTATTGTCTTCGATATTGGACGAGCAAGAGTATCAGCTCGTGTTTAATTTAAACATCCATACACTTAATGCAAAGCGTGGCGTATGCTGTTATTCACGCGTCCTCTGAATTTTCCCGTAGCCACTTGGATAAAGATTTTCATCCGGAGTGCGTTGAACCCGGAGAAAATTGCGGATCCGTTGCGTTGCCCTCGGCTATACCTGTACGTTGCACGCGATGTGACTGAGAATTTATAGAGGCGCGAGTAAGGCGATTGTCGATAACGGCGCAAAATGACCGCGAACGATGGTTTTGCGGATACTGGAAGCGCCGCGCAAATCGGTAATGGTAAATGTTAGCTGCGTACCGCCATCGGAGGTTTTGGTTATTGTATTTATAGGATCATACATTATGGAAGTTCCTTGATTTACGGCGTGATATGAACGGCGATAAGCGTCATAAGTTGTATGGACCGAAAATATTCGTACGGAAACGATTTATCTTCGTCGTTCTTTTCAAGTAATTTGCGCACGTCCATTTACGGATCGCGGTAATTATTCGCGAGAACGGCGTATTCTGACGTGACGTCGAACACAGAGCGGGATGTTAGGACGAAAACTTGTCAGTCTTGAATAGCATCAATCGGAGTAACGGACGGGTATCCGCCTCATAAATGACATTTATTAATTAAAAAGTGGTGTTGCATTTTTGCTCCACGCTGCCACAAACCACTACTCTTCCTTCCTCATGCCAGTAGATTCCGGCCATCCAGCGATGAGCCGCATAATGAAATTAATTAAAGCCGATTTCTATCTTGCTGCCCGCGGTGAAATCCTCGCCGATATTATTCTGCCCTACAGTTTTACTTCCACTCAATAATTCAAGATCGATTACAGAATTATGCCGCATGCATACGCTCCATATACCTCAATCGCTCGTAATTTCAGCTTTATCATAAATTTATTGACGAATAAAGCGCGAGCGGTCTGGGATAAAATGAGGATTTTACTGCTATTTTGGGAAAAGCAATTTCTTATCGCGTTTTTCAAGATTTATACTATAATTTCTCAGTACTCCCAATATTTGTGAATATATATAGAAATGAAAAAATATAGATACGAAAATAAAATTAAAAAGAGACGGTTTTCCTAAAATATTTAAAAATTCAGTTATATATGTACACAGAGTTGAAAATAATTTTGTTAGACCATCAAAATAATTATGTAGGACTCTTAAGCTGATTACTAAAATATCAAAATTTTTTGCAACATTGCTCATTATGCTCCAGCGTTCTACATAATTTTGATAATCCAACAAAATTATTTTCAGATCTGTATATCTAACTAATTTTTAGACATTTCAACAAAATTCTTCTTTTTTTATGTAAAAACGGATTAAATTGAATTTGAAAAATATCAGAAGCGGGATATATCTCATTTTTCGCGAAATTGAGTTACATGGGTTATCTTACATGGTATATACTTATGTAGACTCAGCGTTGCAGACAGAAACACCACAGGCTTCGATACCTCGCGTGGAGTCAGTAATCGCGCAAATATTCTAGTTCAAACAGAAACCTCACACAACAATATGTCTTTCCATCCTGAAAAGTCTAGCTTATCTACTTATAGAATAAGTAGGGTTTCTCAACCTCTCGATTCAATTGAATAGTGATTTTTATCATAAATGAAGCAAAAATAGAACAAGCTTGTTTATTCAGGACGTAAAATATCGTATTTGTCTTTCTTTAATTTTAAAATGACAGGACCAGATAAATAGAGTACTCCAAAATTCTAATTAAATAAACATTTATAGACCACACATTGTTGGCTCATACAAAATTAGCGTTTGGTGAATCGTGAGGCTTGGCTGGAGTGAATAATTCAGTTGGGAATATGTGTGGGGACCGTCCTTGCAATTTGGTCAGCTTGTTACCTTGGGGACACCTTTATTCAGTGAGAAAGAAATTCACTTAATCGCACCGTGACCGTCGCCGCCATCGCGCCAGAACAACCCGATTGGCATAGTAATATTTCAGGCATTCTAACCCGTCGCCACCGGCAATAAGGCCGTCTTGGCCCCGACATTGCTGTTACCGTCGCTACTACTACCGCCGCCGCCGCCGCCACCGCTGCTGCCACCACTTTCCCCAATTTCCACCCCCTGAGTTACGACTCGGGACTAATTTACATGACTTGCACCGAACTAATTCGAACGGCGGTCGATAGCGCGCCGACTAAAGGGGTTAAAACGACGTTTACTTTATTACGTAATCACGGGGAAACCTAATATTGACAAAGGCACGACGTGGCAGTATGACGGTGCGGGGAATGACGGTGGTGGTGCGGTATACGAGACGCCTTACCGATTTCTCGTTCGCTTCGCTTCAAAGAGCGGGGGAGGCTATCCGTCCGCCCGTCGCTCGTTGTAATGCCGCGAGTCTTTGCGCCGCAGTTTGTTACTTACGATTTGCAATTCCGCCGGTGTTTGAGTTTACGGATTGAGATTTATGGACTCGCAATCGGGGAAGGAACGGAGGCGGAAGGGGGTTTAGAACGAGGCGAGGCGAGGCGAAGCCCGAGCCGACGCGCGTGGCTACGTGCACGTACGCGAGAAGCGTCTCGTTTGCATCTTAATTAAGCGGCCGTTTCATTAGCGATAAGTCCTCAGTACGCCCGGTTAATTAATGCAACTGTAATGTTTGTAAACGCCGTGACGTTTAACCCTTTGATACGTTACGTCATCCTCTTTTACGCCGCGGCGACGCTTAAATCGAAGCGAATCACGTTCGCTTATCGATCATCACGTGTTTACCGAACATCGACAGACAAGTTTATGATCAGATTAATCATTGTCAATAATCTATTTGTGCGTGGTAAGAAAAATTACGAAAATGGCAAATCTACTTTCTTGAAAGAAATTGATTTAGCAACATAAAATTCTTAAGTGACTAATAACTGTATTTTATTTTTAATGTAGGTTAATTTCAATTATTTCTATACGCAATTAATTATGTTATTTGGCACGATATAAGAGCAAATGCATTTATTTTATTCCATTTTAGCAATTTACTAACGGAATTTAGTACAATAAATTTGCTAAGCAAAAGCAAGTATCGATAGGCAATTGTAGACTTTCAATACATAATTAGTAGTCAATTAATTATTAGCAGTAATTTTTAATAATAAATAATTAGTATGATAAATAATGTGTAATAATTATAATTAATTAAAATGATTATGTATTTATACCTTAATATAATTCGAAGCTTCGTACTACTAAATTATAAACATGTTATATGTATGCTACTTTGCTAACATAAATTATTGTAGAATATACATATGTATGTATTCACAGAAATTTGCTTTCGAAGGGTGAGAAATACGCATGTCTTAAGCAGATTAATCTGCATTGCGGAATTGCGCGCATCTTTCCCTCCTCCATGCACCGCAAATGGGTTTTCACTTATTCAATAATAATACTAATAATAATATTAACAGGCAGACGTATCGGCAAATGGGTGTGGATTCAGCATGGCTTTATCCACGGCGTACACGCGCGCTGCGCAGGAGAGTTACAAATCATATTAGCATGTTGGCGGATATTAGTAGATTTAGCTGTCACTTCGAGGCAAAATTCCACATATTGCACGTCTATGTAAATCTGCTTCTAACGGTAATCGTCATGTAGGACACGCCAATCGTCACTGAATGGCATATGTGCCATTAAAGATGCACTGCATTAAAGCGTTCAATTACAAATGTAACGTTTATGTATCTAAATACTTGATAACATTTTAATAGCGTCGATATTCTCATCGTATTCTCATCGTATTAATAAATGACGTTGTTATTAAAAGCGTAATAACGTGCAAAATAACAATCTGCACTGTTAAATCTATAGTGTCAAATTTAAGTTAACATGAGTCGCTACTGCTCCTACTCAATCGTATCGTTATTTTATACTAAAACAATGATTATATTTGACACTATACAGTGTCAATTTGATACTATTATATATGGTGTCAAATTGACACAATATAGTGTCAACTTTAACTTTTGGTAAAAAAATAATGATATATTTAATAGGAACAGTGGCGACTCACATTAGGTTAAATTTGACACTATAGATTTAACAATATGTTTTTGCATAAAGATAGACACTAACGAGACGTTAGTTTTGGATTGAAAGTAGATAATTGTTAAGGTGACGCATATATATTTAACTCTATTTATCTCGGCAGCTGTGAGTTTAAGTCTAATTCTTGTTGTTTCGCAAACATTGTTTCTTATAAAATTAAATCGAATGAGAACAGGATAGTTTAATTCCTCTGGCATCGGTATCTTATCAAGGAGCACAATCTTATCTCTTTTGAAGAACGGACGTAGCTGACTCAAATAGGAACGCAGATCCAGCGGAACCCGTAGGTACACAGAGAATTAAGCGTAATCTCGACGCATATATGTACAGCATACGTATGCTATCTATCACGGCTCCTTCACGTAGATGCTTTATCTTTACCCCGTTAAGTTCATCCAGGAGCCCACGAAATCGGGATATGGCTATTGTTCCCCAGCCGCGTCATTGCGAATGCTATAAATGCCGTATCGCGCGTGCACCTGCGGGAAAATTTGCTTCACGCAACCGGCTGTATCATACCGACGCCGACGTTCCGTGCCATTTCGCATTCAACCGTTTTCCCCGCGGATCATGTCCCACGAGTGTAAGCGGGTCGGAAGTCGCATCCTCTCTTACCGAAAACTGGTTTACGCACGCTACTAACTGCGCGTATATTTCTGTACATTCCTCGCCACAGGTTTGGAAACAGCCCCTCGGGATCAGCTATCAAATGCCGATTAACATCGTGAAAATCGTGAAATATACAAAAAATATTATATCGAAGTATAGTATAAAATATCGTTCAAATAATTAGCGATACGTATTTTTTTATACGTGCCTATACGCACTTTTAAAGGTGAAACATCCCTTTGAAAAAAATTGGTTTTTCTCTTTCGAAACGAATATCTTCGAAACTATAAGAGAGAAAAAAATTTCTAGAATTAAAATTGAATGGTTTCACACTGTTAAATCTATAGTGTCAAATTTAACCTAACGTGAGTCGCCACTGCTCCTATTAAATATATCGTTATTTTTTTACCAAAACGATAGTTAAATTTGACACTACATCGTGTCAATTTGACACTGTATCTATAGTGTCAAATATAACCAGTTTTAGTATAAAATAACGATATGATTGAGTAGGAGCAGTGGTGACTCACGTTAAGTTAAATTTGACACTATGGATTTAACAATACAAGGGTACTTTAATATTGTGAAGGAAAAATTTTTTTTTAATTTTTTTGTTTAACAATTATTTAACAAAATATTAAACAAATTTTTTTTTCTTCATAACATTGAAGTACCCTTGAAATCATTCAATTTTCATTCTAGAAATTTTTTTTCTTCCTCTTATAGTTTCGAAGATATTCGCTTTGAAAGAGAAAAATTTTTTTCAAAGGGGTGTTTCACCCCTTAAAAGTGTGTATGAGCACGTATAAAAAAATACGTGTCGCTTATTTTTGTCCGGAGAATAACATACTAAAAATTCAAAAACTAAAAGTCGGAGTGTAATACTTGGGTAGGTTTACTTGTTGTTACGTGTCATTGCACTACATTTTGACTTTTATAGCTACCTTTTCACAGAAATCTTTTGGATGAATGCAAAAATTAAATTTTAAACAACATCAAAATCTTCAAATGCTCTAAAAAATATATCCGAGTAAAAAACTTGGAAGGAAAAAACTGCTTTTTACTAAGTAAACTTTTTAATTAATTCATTAAGTTTCTAATTTTGTGTCATTTTTATTTTTATATCACTAAACATTTCACAATATCAAAATTCCATAAACGCGCATATCGTAAGAGGAAAGTCATTACTTACGTTTAAAAAATAATAAATATAACAAGAAAAAAGACTTAAATTTATGCTACAATTTTAAAATGGAATTTAGCTTTAACTTTTTAAGGGCCGACAAAATTCTTTGTATTTTCAAAAATTGACAATATTCTTCCCGAAGTGCGACATATACTGATATTACTAATGTTAGAATTCGATAATAATATGTATTGTGGAAGAAAAATTATTCAAAACATAATAAAAATGACAAGAAAGAAAAAAGAAACTTTTTTATTTACGTTAAAACTGTAAAATGAAATTTCAGCTGTTAACTGTAATTTTTGAGTCAATGAAACTCTTCATTTTTCAAAAGTTGACAATATTCTCTACTCCTCTCTGAAGCATAATCTACAGTTCTAAAAATGCAAGAAAATCTGTTCCACCAAGTTCTGAATATTTCGTGACAACAATTTCACAGCGTAATTTCTCGTAACACTGTCGTCTATTTCTCTACTACCTTAGTTCCGTATCTCTTCATGCACGCACAGTACGCGAGGGAAGCATTTTCCTCGGTCGCGAAGCCAGCTCCTCGCAAACTCGTTGCCAACTTTTTGCCACGGTGTACACATCTCGTTCGCGGCGGGCGACCGAGTTCTCGACGACTTCTCGGCGAACACCGGGTTGCGCGTGGAAAACGGCAAATAAGCCCTATTGTCTGTGGTTTTAACTCAATGAGCGACGTAATTTCTGCCGGCCGGCGCATCATAAATATTCATTAAGAGTTAATTGTAACTCGGTTCCTCTCTCGCGGATAAGCAACACGCTCGATCACGCGCAGCCTTCGTAATCCAGGGAGTGAACCTAACGGTCGATTATTCCAGCAGGTGATAAGACCAGGAAACATGTAGACGAGCTTCTGTGTATCGATCGACGTCGGAAAATTGCCACGACGACACTGACGGTTTCCACGATTAAGATGTGTATAATTTATTACACGGAGAGCTGTTCAAATGTAACGGTGCGTTGTATTGGGAATAGACCGTATCCAGAAATTTGACTTATTGCGCAGCAAACAGTAACTCGAGCTAATAAACCGTAATTCGGATTGATTGGCTCTCATTCGAGTGACACATTTAATTCTGTTCCTAAAAAGAGGGGAGGTTAAATGGGTTAAGCTTTAATTAACTGTAACTAATGTTTGCGGCCACACTACTCTTTATTCGTGCGCGAGGCTCCCTCAAACACTACTGAGGTAACACACTGCTTCAACTTCTAGTTCGTTAACGCGCAAAGTGAATCCTTATGCAGCCAAGTAATTTGGAGTTCGATACAGTTTACTCCGGTTGCGGTCGAACTTTTCCAGGTCCTACAGCCGAGTACCACAGCCGTCGGGGCCATCTTTCAATCGCGGTTGCAAAACGTCCAATCTTGCGGTAATAGATTTCTGACGTCGCGAAATGCTCGGAAACGAGCTCGGTTGCATTAACTCGAAACTTCTGATCGAGCTTTGGTGAAGATCGTATTGGCGAAGATGTACTTTATTCCCTGTCTTCTTTAACCCGTGATAAAATTTCGTAACTATTAACCGAATAATGGAATGAAAAATCGTGAGAGCAAACTTGCGAAATGCCAATGGCATAATTCGAAGACGGGAACGATGACAAAAAAAAAAAAGAACTGTCGCGAGAAATGATTTCAGTTCTTCGTGAGAACGCAACTTTAAATCACTGCGCCCTAGACTCGTCGAAGACTGTCAATCTCGATGCTGACAATGAGTCTCGCGGGTGTCGAATGCCGCACGAAAGAGCACTTCCACTTAAGCACTGGCCATGCGGGGCCGTGAAGCTTCTCAAGACAAGAGGAAATTGGATGAAAGCTGTCGTCGTAACCGATGAAAAGGGGGAAGACCGCTGAAGGGAGGAAAAAGTGTGGAACGAAAACGGTGTCCGCCGCAAAAAGGATACCTTACTCTCTTTCATTCTACCCATACCTTCCACCGTGGTTTCTATGAGGTCCTTCAGAACCCTCAACCCTTAATTGTCAAGAACTGGCGCCGAGTAATTAAGGTAATTCGATTATAAGAGCAGAGAGACTTGAACAGTATACAAACCTTTTTTTAATGGTAATTTAATAGCAAAAATTTCTTAACGATGGCATTTTATATAAATATATTTTTTTTTATATTGTTTATAAATATAACGTAAACTAACTGCACTTAAATATTTTAAATGCAAGTAAAATGTATTGCATATACAATACTAAAAAAATATATTAAGTTTTAACAAGTATTTGTTTAAGTATAAGAACTATTTATTAGTAACTATTTATTAAATGTAAATATACATTTATTTATATTCGGTATAAGAACCATTAATTTTGTGTGATTCAACTATTATTTGTTTTATTGGATAAATATTTATATAAATAAATGTTAGTATTATTGAAAAAAAATATTATTGAGATTTAATAAATTTTTTCTCGGTGTATAATTGAATAAAAACAGGGATTATGGAATAGGCTACTAATATGGAATAGTGGCTTATTTTTTAGCATTGCAATCTAGCAGCAATCGCTGAAAGTTGTTGCAACTGCTACCAAACATGTCATAACAAGCAATAAACTTAGTCCGACCAAACGTTTTGTTATAATTAACATTATTTATTTTAGTTACGTCAGGATATCCGGCAACTTTTTCTAAAAAGTGTTCTCACAAACTGAAGGTAAGTTTTTTTAATGCTTATATTACATACACGCTTTTAATAATGTTGCATGAACAATATTATGCAGATTAATTGCTATTTCAAACTTGTTTATTGCTACGGAAAGACTTTGTATGTCATATAACAACATGCAGGTAATGTGGAATACATCGGGAGTTGAGAATATAACTTTTTGATGCTTCTTGTGAATAATGTTTATTTTAGATGCTAATATTTATTGTACGTCATAATTTAATGATTCAAGATTTAATTTTATTTTTTATTGTCCATACGTAATAACATTCAATGATGTTATTATATTTTCTGTATTGTACAATAAAAATGTGAACAGTTTTCTATTTTTCTTGATCAGTTTACATAAATAAACAAATTTGGACTTCATTTATTGTGTTATTTATTACTATGATCAAAATTTCATCGGTATTCCATATTACATCCCATTTTTTAGATCCCTTCATTTTCTTACTTTTTACTTTTTTATTAATATTGACGTTGAACTTAAATTTTGGCGACTTTCATTTATTGGATGTTGTAGCTAACATATTCCTCAAGAGTTCTGTGTAAATTTAAAGTCTTCATATGCATTTATATCGGAGCAATGTTAATTTAAAAAACACTATTCCATAATCCCTGCTTTTACTCTACTCTAATTGTTTTGTTACGCTTTATATTTTCTAATAAATCTAGTACGAACTAATGTAATTTCCTCGTTTAGACCATGTTTTGTTTAGTTATTAGATTACTTAATTAGAAAATAGCTAAATTTAATAACCGAAATATGCATTGTGCTAAAAAATACTAATAGGATCATCTCAATTTTTTCTTCGCTGCAGTAATGCTATTTAAATTTCCTCAGAGTGCAAAAGCTTGTTCTTATCCGTTCGTAACTTCTTTTTTTAGCTTGCTCGGCATTACCACATTGTTTATGAATATATTCATTTATATTTTTATTATAAAAAATGTACAGAATCATGATAGAATTAGATTTGCCTCATTAATGGCCAAGAACGATTGCGAACGGGGAAATGAAAGCATGGAAATGGAGCTCTTCAGACAGAAATATTGAAGCATTGATGGTTTTTAAAGGGAGAGCTATTACAGCTAAACCAATCGGCTAGGACAAACAGGAGCATGCTCGGATAAGACGAGACGAATAGTGATAAAGCCCCGTTTGCTGATTGGATCTCTCCCGATATTGACCGCTCTTTTATTACTTCCGTTCCTTCGTACTTCAACGTGCGAGGAATATCATATTCTCCCGGGAGAGACCGGCAAATATTTTAGGACTTTCAAGCGAGATATCAAGTTACCGATAAAATTTGAAACAGTTGGATATGAGAGGCTTTTTCGCGCAAATGTTATTTTAAGAATGTTAAAGAATTTGATAGGAATATTTATCGGAAGCAGAAAGGACAAAGAGAAAACTTCCGAATTTCTTTTTCAGCCGCACAGTTTACGAGTCCTGACAGACGTCGCGATAAATTAACTTAAATTGGCTCGCATTTGCGAATTATGACAACCTAACTCGACGACGTGCATTAAAGTTTTCTCGCGGTGTTCGCGAGGAGCCTGTCGCTGACACTCCGTTTCTCCGGGGACTCCTGTGATTCTACACGGTCTAACTACGTCATTCTGCTCATCCCTCGTCGTTAGCGTATCCTTTTAGAAACGGCCGCGAAGTCTGCGCACGTATACACGTACACAATTTGTGCAATCTAATGATTATATGAATCTTTGTATGCGCGACTGCGTCTGCGGTTTCTACATATATAATACATGTACATAAAAAGGTATGGTATATTTGAAAGCGAACGTGTGCGTATATTTTACGTGCGTCTGTATTTGCCCGCTGTACGTGCACACGCTAATGACTATCGATTTCCAAGGGCGCCATATCGCTTCTCGATAGAAGTGGTTGACGATAAACAAGGTAGACTCGCGTCGCATAACGAGACCGTTCATTAATCCGCAATTCCGGCGGCTCGGGATTTGTCGTTCGTGTTATAACAAGCAAGCGCGCCATGTCACGCCCGTGTATTGCGAACGCATATATATACGGATGCGAGCATGGACGGAGGTTGATATTGCACGCGTATCACCGTGGCTTCATCGCGAGAACCTCGTTTCGGGGGAAGGCAGAAATATATGCTGCTTCACCTTCCGAGCATCGCTCTCGCGCGATGAAAGTCCAAAGTAAAGCAAGATTAAATTATGTACGCAATCTTTTTCCTCGAAAAAACAACCGTTCGCCGTGACGAACGAAGTCGAGAAGGTTTCTACTTTGTCTTTGCTTTGGGGTCATGCAGGATGAATCCTTCAGAGGAAACGTGTAAACAATATTTCCTTTTGATTTGCGAGAATTGAGAGGAGACATTGAATAGCTTTAGACAGCTTTGGACAAGGTACAGAACTGTAATGAAATTGTTATACTGAATAGCAAGTGCTATCTCTTGACTCGGTCGAGAGAGGTCTATAACTATGCTGTCCCTAAATGTAAACAAGAAACTACGAAAACGCTCAGTAAACTCTAACAAGAAACAATATCATAAGTTCAATTGGAATTAGACTAGATTTGCAAATACTTGCAATTCATTAATAGATAGCTTGTTATACGTATAGCGGAGAATGCAAGCTATATTTATATATAGCACAAACATTTTTCATCGATATACGGAGCATATAACGATATATGAAGATATGTATGACCTATAAAATTGATAGGTGTAATTAAATTATATGTTATAATTGAATTAACAACATTAAGTCTCCAATATTTATTCAATTCTAAACCGAACTGAATAAATGTCATATGACGTTGTTTAATCTGATTCTCAAACAAGAACATTTCTAATTTCGTATCTTTATAAATGCATTGGATTATATTGAGCGGAGCTTCCTTTCGATGTCTCAACTGGGTCATCTATTCTATCTTGCATGATTCGTCCGGAATGACAATCACGCTAAATAACGTCAATTTGTCGTAATGTGACATATTTAAATCATAATCATTTTCGTTAAGTCAATTAGCATCGAGAGGGTGGTTAGTGTACTGTTAGATTATTATTTGCGCACAACCTAGAGCACAAATTGAGTTTAAAAATGACGCGTGGTCGTGATAGCTTCAATTTCGTCGCGAAGCCTGTCTGTGCCTGATGCTTTTCAAGAAATTGCGGCGAGATGTTAGGTAAACGTCACCGCGCTCTCTAGCGCCGTAATGAAAGCATCCGACTGTTTTTCTTTCAACATTAATGCATATATATTCTTTCGTGGATGAACTTACTTTCGTACTGCGGATGAGACCTTTACCAAAATGAAACTTTCCCTATATATGTAACTTCCAGCCCCGAAATAACGTGCGTTACGTGTTCCATGAATATCTGAAATCTCAATTCTCTGCATACAACAGAACGAAGCAATGATAAACGAACAACAATTGAAACTGGAATTCCGACTATTCGTGAAATTATTACTAGAACGTGGCAGATTGTTCTCTATACGTCTGTATAAATAATGGTAATTGATATTAATTTCACATTTCATTTTTATTAAAATTAGCTCTTGATCAATTGGATCGTAAAATTTTGATCTGATAATCGGATAATTACATTTAATGAAATTCTTGTGAATTTATTAAATTTCAAAAACGGTCGTTATTAATAATATAGCGAGTCGAAGCTACTTTTGACGAACTTCCAGATTTTCAACGAAGATCTGACGTTAGGCTTCCTTTGCCCAGAGCTGCTGAAGTATTTCCGTCCTCATTCCGGTGTGTCGCCTCTGTACATATATGCACAAACAGTTTTATTTAGTTCATCCTACAAGACGATTCAACTGAAACACTTATAGAGTTACGATTTAAAAAAATAAGGTTTTCAGGTCATGATTATTTTCATTTGCTTTATAGATATAACGTCATCAAAATTAGCGCGAAGTCAGTTTATCATACCAGTAAAAATTAATTAATTCATTCTTATCGCAAGATTATTGTTATTATTATTAGAGACAATGGAAGAGAAATTTAACATAATTAATTTTAATATCAGAATATTATATTAACTTTAATTAATTTTACGTGACAGATAATATCAAAGGTAATTAGAAGGATGTAATGAATCGTACGAATACCTGCAAAGCGAGTAAGCGTGAATTTTTTTAATTGCCAATAAAGTAATATAAAAATTAATATTAATTGTTAATGATTATGATCTAAGGTTATCTTCTTTTGAAATATTCACTAGCAATGTTTCCTCTTGAATCGCCCTGTAAAGATTGCTCCTAAGGGAAAGACCTAGACTTTTCGCCCCACTCTTTTGCTTTTACGTTTCTATCTTCTCCCTCTCTCTCTCTCTCTCTCTCTCTGCTCGACAGTATTTTCGTAGCTGAAAATTCAAGCCAGCCGCCAGCAAACGCAGAGCATCTCCTATTCAGCGGTTGCACACCTATTCAGACCGAGTGGAAGAAGGAAAGCTACCGCATTTCAACAGGCACCACTGTGGATCATCGCGGCTCGTTCCACAGGAAATGCAAACACGCGCAGGAGTTGGATGCTGTTTTCTCACGGGGTTGCGCATGAAGGTACCGTTGATCTCGCCCACCATTCTGCATGGATTAAGTGACGATGGGGAAATAAAAACGATGATAGCGAACCCGTCCATCAGTTAATATATAAATATTACGCAAAATAATAATTTAATATGCAGAACGATATCTTTATTTATACCTTTTTGTAATAATTTTAATAAAGCGAGTCAACATCAATGTTTTGAATCGTATTTTTTGTATTCATATTTTTACTTATTAATTCGAAATTACAAAGCTGATCAAGCTTTTTAGAAATTATAAAAATTGTTAAAAAGCTAACATTATTTTAAAAAGTTCACATAATTTTTTTGAGTTTAATGTTTAATATTTTATTCACAATCTTCTGATAATATACAAGTTATGAATATTTGTTTTATATGTCTAAGCTTTCTCTCTTTTTCTTTTTTTTTGTGTTACAAATTGTATACAAATACTTTTATAAAATTTTTTAAATAATCGATCAGTTTAATGAGCAGGAGTTGCATAATCAGTGCATTTTAATATTCAGATTTTGGAATATTTTTAAATATCATCGCTATTTGCTGCTATAGGAAAATTCATTTTAGTATGAAAACAGATTGTTGGGAATACATTATATAACATGGAAACAACATTATTCTTCGTTTATGGAAAACCATCTCTCTTGGAGAAATAACAAAAACATCATATAATAACACGTAATATAATATAACATCAATGTGTATAAAAATACATCGCGTAATGATTACTCAATTAAATACATATGGATACTTCAATATTTAAATATTACACGAGATATATTTGAATATTCAGTAGATAATCTTTAAATATTTATACCGTATAGATAATAACTGATACTTTGATCATCGCGAGATATTAGAATGCAACATTTGAAGAAAATATTGTTGAACACACTCCGACATTATTTATACAGAATAACACGAATTTTTCTGCTTTAATCACGGATCTATTTTTCTTTCATGTTTTACGCACATATTCACTTATTTTCGATAAAAATGTCGGTTCTACTGCGTTTTATATCGAAGCCATCCGTCTCCTACATTTTTCTGAATTTATTATACGCATAGTGTATTCTCTATAACGCGGTTGTTTAGGAAATTAATGAAGCGCCGAGTTTTTCGCAGGAGATATTATTTTCCGTTATAATGCTTCTCTGAAAATGTTTTCGCTATAACGAACTCTGGATAATAGCAAACCTCGGATAATTGGCTAATTAGTTGATTAACGAAAGAGTAAATAACGCCATGTTCAAACGATGCATGGCATATGACGCGCATTGTTTTTCGATGTAATTAGACTACATTATAGTAACACAGTTCGTATACAGGTCTTAAAATTCATTTGTTACACAGATGAAGCATTTTGTGTTACTCGAAAAGAATTTTCAGGAGAATTATCACAGTTTCTTGTTGATGATGCTGATAATACCGATGATGCTGCCATATGTCTTGAATTATGTGTTTAATCAAATAATAGATAGGGATGGCTACGATTCCATCGATCACGTAATCATTGTCATATTGTGGGATGGGCAAGATTGTCAATGAGACTGTTGAAACCCCACAATATCTGCTGCATCAACTTCGGTGTACGGCTAATAACTCTGGCCGTCCAAGTGCATGCATTCTCCATAAGTCTACTGATTTTTTACGAGTCACAAAAAACGAGAAGCCGAAGAAAAATAATTTGACAGTAATTTCTATGCCGAGAAATTAATATACTGTCGGTAATTAAATGACTTTAATGAAGCTTTCTAAATGCATATAAAAAAATACAACAATAAAGCTTCACCTTTTAGTTATCTTCCAGCAAACTCTTTAATTTGCAACGAATACTTAACAAGAAACTCTCAATATATTTGTTTTCTTTGGAATATGTAATATTAGAATAATTTACTCGTTGTTTCAAATCTCTAGAGATGTATACATAACAGAAAGTTTCAACTAAAAAAAAATAATCGAGGGGCCGAGCACGTAAGCCTTGGGGCATCCTGTACAGTCGATTATCCTCATCGAAGCGCGAAGTAATTGTCTCGTCGTTGTTCCGGAACCTGGTCCGCAGCAGCGCGGAAGAGGCTTTAAATCTTGCGGGATTACCATATTCCTCGATGCTGTACACGCGGCTGCACGGTGTAATCATTAATTCGGTGCTGCTGGACGCACGTTTAACCCGCATCGCGGTACGAACTCACGCCGCGAATGCATTGGTATCCTTTTGCTCCTTCCCCTCCTCTCCATTTGGATATCAGAGGCAAAGAGATTTTAGGATTTATAAAAGGAATTACAATATTTTTTCACCATTACTTTTGCCCTTTAAAATACCTCTTTCGCAAAATTTTCTGGAGTAAGTTGCAAAAGTAAACACGGTAACGGCGGATGAATGGGACGTTGGAAAATAAATGAGATTTTTAATTAAAAACTTGCTCGTTTGCTCAGACATTTAACTTGGCCTGTTGATTGTTCCGGTCATGAGAAAACGGTTGCTCTTCTTCGACTTTGAGTTCTCAACTTTAATTCGATTCATTTTCCGATTTCATTGACTTTCTCTAAAAGATCTTAAAAACGTTGCGTATTTGTTGTCATATACAACAATAGGTAATGATAATACTTATCTTAAAATCTGTTGCATCTAAAATTTATATATAAATATTCAAGAATATGTATACTTTTAAGATTTAAATTAAAATCTCATTCATTCGTTCTCTCTCAAAGTTTAGTCTCTTAATTATTCGAGTCGTCAGCAAGTGGTTACCCTTGCTTTTAAGTTTTTAGTTTTAATCTGCTTTACCCTCCGGCTCTATATATTGACTCTCGAAGAGATTGCACGTCTCTGTGAATTCGTCCGGGGATATACGAAATAGAAATTAAAAAATCCCTCTTAAAATCTCGATATCGCAATAATTTGATATTCAATATTCGAGAATATTTTAAAATTCTGTTCACCATTTTTATATAAATTTTTTTCCTGCACAGGATATAATAAATAAAAGTGATATTACAAAATATTTTGAAGCTTGGTTGTTACGTCATATTTCACTGTTCAAAGAATATGTTCAGTAATATGTTATATAAATTTCGCTAATGTATTGGTTATATCTATAATATTTGTACTGTAAAAGGTTCGTAGATACGATATACTGAATAATATCTTAGATCTTCTAGACCTAATAATATTAGACACACATGAGTAAAAAATGTCATATTCGGTCAAGGCGGTTCTTGAAACACAATCCTAAATAAAGCTGGAGTAATATTATAAATTAAATTGACAAGCAATTTAATATTACTGCTGCAAATAAACATCTTAAAAAACTGTTAATAATTTAATTCTAATAAGCATCTTAAAAACTGTAAATAATTTATTGCGAAAAATATTACCCCAGCCAGGATTCGAATCCGAATATATCCTAATATATCGTATTAGATAATCAAGTAACGAACTGACACTCTGGCCGGATGATCGCGGACTATCTCGGCGAGTTATAAAACGACACCGATTCGAGATGTAGAACGCGGGTGGTAGAAAAATGCGAACATCCTGCAGGATCTCGGTGGATTGAATTGCAAAAGCGACTGAAAACCAAACCCGCAGATAAAGAGCTCCCGTCGGTTGAGAGCTCGGAATCGGCGACACGCGTTTTCGCCACGTGCGTACTTACGCGTACACGTGCGCGGAATCGCAAGACGGTGAGATGCAATCGCGTTCTTCGTTCCGTGGCGAAGCGATGCGGAGATCCGATGCGGATTTTCCGGAGGGAGAAGCGGCAATCGGCCGTGCGCGTGCGACCGGAACCGAGGAGAGCCTTCTCATTCTCGAGAGCGCGAAGAAGGCGCACTTCTCACGAAGACGGGTAATTGATCGGCAGATTCAATTTCGCGCGGATAATGAAATGCTGCCGAGAGGAAGGGTACGCTGAGTGAACGATCGCTTTGATTCCTTTTAAACGTGGTTGCGATCGCGCAAATCGTTAAAGTGCAAAGCGAGACGCGTCAAACCCTGAGGACGAAAGTGCGAAAGACCTTTGCTACGAAAGCTTATTCAGCACAGTAGAGAGATAAACTGTTGACTTATCGGTTTGTTATAGTCGAATTCAATTCACTGCATCTGACGATATACAATTGTATCCGTCCTTTATTTATCTAAATGGAGTTCGAGATTGACTCTGCCAGATGATAGGATTTGATTCAATTAAATTTTAAATATATTTTTTATTCGTAGAGTTTACTTTCCTAATAATAATTTTAAAATTAAAAATAACAAGTCTGTTGCTAAACTAAGTTTTGAGAAAATAACAAAACCTCATTTTATAATTAAACATAAATGCAGATTAAATTTCATTATACCGAAAAGTTTAATTAAGATTTTTTAAAATTAAAATTAAATAATATCAATAGATTATATTGATTACAATAACTGAATATTGCAAATTATGTCTAAAGAAAACTTTATCTCAAGTAAATTAAAATCCATTATTATCGGAATAAAAATTGACGTTGAGTAACATTTTGAACATCATATTTCTTCAATGATTTAAAAGTTGTTTTATTTTTATGACTTAGTGGCAAAAATAATATAGATTCTTCATTCATGTATAACAGTTTTTCGCAAATTGATAATTAATCATTCCCTTAGTCGCGATATTCACTTCCATTATCCACCTTCTTGCTAATCGCTCATTAGTCCCGTTATTGTCTTCGGGCGACGGCATTCGTCGAGTCCTTCTGATGTCTGAGTGGCTATGGTAATAGCCTATGCACAAGAGGGAGACAGTTCGGTATTCACGGGGATGCGTCTGTAATAGGTATTGTCGAGTCCGCCTAACGCTTAGCGAGTCGACAAATGACTTCTGTATTCTGTCAACGAAATGAATAACGCGCACAGCGCGTTACTGGCGATATAGAGCGCGCGAACACTTGCCAAGATCAGCCGAAAAAGATGGCCCGGGATTCTAACGCTCTCCGCATCGCTCTCGGCATATTGAAAGGGATTGCGCTTTTATGTGAAAAGGAGATTTATTATCGGGAAATCCGTGTTACCGAGCGTCGCGTATCGAGCGCGAAAGTTGCCGTCGTCAAAGGCCCGTTTGCAAAGGAGTGAATGCCAGTGGTATCCGGCCTCGAGAATGCTTTTTCCTTGGTTCTCCTTAACTACCTCCGAAGAAAGTGTCGTTCGTGATACTCGACTATTTTGGGATATTGTTACAGTGATGCGTGAATCAATATGTATAAAAAATAACCGATATTTATATTTTTATCTTAAAAATATACTCTAATCGATCGAACTTTTTATACATAAATAAAAGGTAATGCAAAAATATCGAGAAAATATATAGTTAATTGCATCATACCTTATTGTATATTCCGCCTTAATTCAGCGAAATAATTTTTTATTAGAAGTAAAAAAAATTATTGGACTTGGGTTATTCGTCATACTCGACTATTTTGAGATATTGTTACAGTTATGGATGAATCAATATTTATAATAGATATCCAACGTTTCGTCGGAAAAAATATACTCTAATCGATCAAACTTACTATAAATAAAAAAAAAATAAAGAAAAATTAAGACATGTATAGATAACAACTATATCATCCTTTATAGACATTCAGTCTTAAATTGGATCAACTAAAATTCGTTTCTTTTAAAATATCTGTACCTACGCATTGAATGAAAAAGAATAAATACAAAATTATATCAGATAAGATAAGAAGGAATACTTGGACTTTTGTCTTTTCATTTTCTAAGATCTCAATTTTGAATTCATTACTTACTTTTTGTTCTTAAGCAAAAAATATGTTTAAAAAAAATATTTTTCGCTATAAAAGCCAGGCTTTTTGTTAAATAGATCGTTAAACGAGAAAAGAGGAAATTCAAATCAGTTTGAGATCGCGGCAAACGTTTCGTATTACCTCATTCTCGAATCGTTCTCGAAGGCGGGCATCGCGTATAACAATACCTGATAAAAATCGATTAAACTGAGAACGACGGCTTTGCCGATCCAATTCGTGTATGCTAATGGGATCTAATCTCTGTGTCTTTTTTGCCAAACGTACAATCGCCGAACCGATAATTCCGCGTTATCTCGAATAATTTGCTATTACGTAAAATCGCGTGTTTAACCGATTTTATTCCGAATGACTTTCACATCACGCTTTCACCTAAGATCTTTGTCAAAAGTAATCACTGACACAGAAAAATATTACGACGCTTTCATTGTTTTATTGTGTAAAACAACATGTTCTCGTATATATTTATTTCTTTTGTTTAGACTCTCTTTCCTTCGCTTGCGCAATACTGATAGCCAATTTTTCTATATTTCTTTACTTCACAATATTTTTCTGAATTTAATTTATGCTGTTGTTAAAAATTACGATAGCCAAATGATAAAAGAAGTTACCATTTTTTGGTAACACTACGTGCGTGACGGTAATGCCGTCGATCTAGCAAACCGATCGGCGGCATCGACCAAACTGATCAAGTAGTGGCGCTGTGTGCTTCCTTCCTGGAAGGAGAAAGAAGGCCCGACCATTTTGTTGGCGTGTGCGTCGTGGTGGTGCTGTTTTTCAGCCATCTTATCCTGTTATCGCTTCTTTAGATAAAGCTAAAAACGGAAGAGGAATTTTTTGATATCCTAGCAGTGCCTCTAGAAGAACATTACTCAACACGTGGGTGAGGGGCTGATAGCCCAATTGAGGCTGTAAGCCTAACTTGAAGCAGTTAAACACCGGTGTTGAATTGAAGGATGCCAACTAGAAACTTAATGATTAAGCTCGCACTAAAAAGAAAAGGAGCTTTAATTCGAAAGATTGCATGCGATTTTATGGCTTACC
Source organism: Mycetomoellerius zeteki (assembly GCF_001594055.1). Taxonomy (NCBI): domain Eukaryota; kingdom Metazoa; phylum Arthropoda; class Insecta; order Hymenoptera; family Formicidae; genus Mycetomoellerius; species Mycetomoellerius zeteki. The sequence goes on along the minus strand of NW_017256594.1, from coordinate 1,883,912 downwards.
AGGTAACTCGTACAAGTAAACCTCTTTTTAAACGACTAGCAGTTCGATTTATTTTGTTGATATGTAAACGGCTAGCAGTCCGTCTTGGTTATATTTATGATATCGGCTAGAAGTCCGTTTTATCATGCTTGGATCATAAAAGGTCTCCTTTGATTGATATTATTAAGATATTATTTCCATTATATTACAAAATAATAATTAACCAATAGAATTACCTCAGGCGTTTCTGCGATTGTGCTGCTTACTAATGGGAATTATCCGTTCACTTTTGTTACCTGATTAAAAGTTTCATTTATATATAGTTCATGTCTTTTTAACCTTAAAATTAATTAGTTAAGTTAAGTACGAATTATTAAAATAAATAGTAGCTTATATTTCGACGTGTTCCGTGTTTTTATTATATTTGTGTCATTTATATATTATAACGTTGTCATTAAAAAAAAAAGGAAAAATAAAAATCAGCGTAAAAACAGCTGTGATATATCAAGAATTGCTCTAAATAAAAACTGTAATTATTTATGCAACCAATATTTATATCGCAATATTCTGAAAAGTAAAAGTTTACATTATAACACCGACATTTTTTCATCTGAAACATCGTCACATTATCTTTAAAAATTAAAGGTACATGCAGAATATATTTAAACATACACATATCTTTTAAAAATACAGATTTTTAAATTTTATTATAAAATGTACAACGCGTATACTTCGTCTTTTGGAAGCTGGTAAAAAATCAATTAGCTAATAAAAATATCGCGTATGTGCATATTTAATTACGAACTAACGGGTGCAAAAGTTTTCCCTTATTACATACGGATTAGTCGGTTCGAATCAAAACCAGAAAAGGTTCCATTGTCCTCGTCCCATTGCTTTTAAATCGTGACTGAACTTTTCTCTGTATTCTTTAATGAAGGCTCTCTCGGGTTCTTCTAACGCTTATTTTACGCCATCTATAAGAAATTCACGAAGGCTTGGCGCGTCTACTTTTTCGCCGACTTTACAATTGAAGTATATTTAATGTGAGCTTTATTTTCCCGTAAACGATGCATTTACGGCAGAAATACTTTTAGTTGCTGCAGCCTGCATTTTTTCTTGAGAGAGAGAGAGAGAGAGAGAGAGAGAGAGAGAGAGAGAGAGAGAGAGTATCCTTTACCATATTTCTCTTGTTATACATCGGTTAATTTAGCTTTGTGCGCTGTGCATGCATCAAGTTACATATCTAAATTATTACATAAAAGCATAATAAAATAATTATATTAAATTAAATAATTGTATAAAAACAATGAGATAAAATTTTTTCAATATTACCGGATATAGAGGACCAATCAAATCGTAAATTAGTCGGTTTTAAAAACAATTTTGAAAACATTCATAACTTTTTCAATAAAAATAGTATAACAATGGTATTCAAAACAATCATCTATTTAAACCGTACGTATGTAGAAATAATGCAATTACGAATATGCAATCGTGTAACGTAATATTATTATTTAAATAACATTCTGTTTACTAGTAACATTTTACAGTCTGAAAAACAGCGCAATATTCAATGTTATTTGAACAATTTCTCAGTTTCTCGTCACATTATCAATTCGAATGAAACAAGTGTTTACAAAAGCGTATTTCTGAGGATTTAAAAATGTTATTTCATTGTACATTTTACCTTTCGTGTCCCGAAAACGATATCAATGCCTCTTGTCACCCATAAACGCGATCGAACGGAAGATCTCGCGATAATCTACTTTCTCCGCGGCGATGAGCTTCCAAAGGAGCCAAAGCGAAAGTAAAGTCGTACGTGACGTTCGCCTTTATCTCTGGACGTAAGAAAAAGAAAATAATGTAGTCGGAATTTGCGGGGGTCGGCGACAGCGGCGGTCCCCATCGCCGTCGTGCTATCGGGAAAATTTTAAATCACGTCCGAGATAATCGAATTCCACGCCGCGCGGGAAGACGCACCACGCTCACCCGGACGTTATTCACCCTTTAATGGCGAATTCGCACCCTCGCCCCCAACGTCCTCTGCCTCTTCTCTTTCTCTTTTTCCCATCGGCGCGCCATTTACGCATCGCTGCTACGGGCGTCCCGGCCCGATCTCGTAAAGAATGCAAAGGTACCCCCTGGAGAACACCCCCGGGGTACGTTCTCTGGACCGTATCGCTCGTAAATTCTATCGTCCATCCTGATTCTGTGAGCTGCGGCGAGAACCGCGCGATCATCTCATCTCCATCACCAATGCGTCGCGTCCTGGTCTCCACTACGTGCCGACGTTCCAGCCGTAGGAGTTACGGGGTCTGACGAGACGGTGCGAAGGGATATCGATATTTATTGGCTTGCCAAACGTGCCCTCGATAAATAACTGTCAGAAGGTCTCGGAGATTAAATTATTATCAACGTACTCTATATGTTTATTGTCTTTCTGCAATATCCGACAAAAAGATATGTGGGAACGGAGCGTATTGACCGTGTATCAATCACGATCGTGTATAAATCTTCTTCCTGCTGCTTGTAAACAGTAGGACCACATTGGTTATTCTACATCTATTGGGATTGTCTTGTATTAGCGTGGATATTTGACATTGGTATGGATGTCAAACATCTATATCAATACACCAGCGGTATTGATCTAGATGTTTGACATAGCTGTGTATGCTTTAGGTATCCATATTGCAAACGTTATTATGGCGTGTCTCGCGGTCCGAAAAAGCATTTGATATTTATTTTGCTATTTATTCTGCTGCGCTCTATTGACTTTCGTTCGCTAAGTATGTACAGCACTCCGAATTGATATGAATTCTCGTTCGCTTGAATTAAATTTGGAATGATTTTACATAAACCATATGCCGAAGAAGCAGGGTGAAGTTAAAGAACCTTATTAATATCCAACATTACTTTATAATCAGTGGTCGTACAGTTTAAAATAATTATCTGTTTATCTATACTAATTTATCGACTTTCGGCAGATTGCGTCATGCGTGTAAATAATGAGAAATTAAATTGCGCAATCGCAAACGAAAAGGATTTGGCTTTTAATATAAGATGCGCGATTATTGTTACATCCTTCCATCAAGTATAATCTTTTAAAGAACGAATAACCGAATGGGAACGAGAGACCGCTATTTTATGACTAAAGCTCGGATGGACTATATCCTCTCAATGCAAGCCGACGAACTCCGACCGAGCGACCGAATATCTCGTCTCTATATCGACGAGAGTTCTCTCGTTTCTCTCTTTCTCTTCCTTCCTTTCGGCAGCTCGTCGTCGATTCGTAAACGGGTCTAGAAAAATGGCCATCGGGTTTTCTATTATCCCGATAAACATCTCACGATGGTTCCGAGTTTGTCAATAGCGCGATGGTGTATAATACAGTTCGAAGCTTTCGACGAATCCTCTTTAGTATAGTAAGTGAAGGCAAATGCAATATCGCACCGAGTGTCCGGGATTACATGTCCTTCGAACACACGCTCAGTTTCTATCCTATTAAAGGATCGAGAGTTCATCTATCTAAGTTCGCGTATCTATGTCATTGTCGGCATAAGACGATTAAATTCAATAGAAAGACATTTGGAAACTGCCGAATTCTCGCGCGGAATCCGCGTCCAAGCGGACGCAAATTCATTGAATTTCTCATGAATATTTTAAAGCGTAGTTTTTGCCATAATCGCTCCTCGTAACGATACGTCATTATTACCGTTGCTCGCGGGTAATTGCGCGCTGTAATTATCATATATCGCGTAAATTAAAAACGTCGATAAAACGTGCCCGGCGGCATGAATCTCGCGTATTCATTGATGGTCGCGGTTGAGCGAGCCAAAAGAGCGAATTTTTATTAGTGTCGTAATGTGTATAGAATACTTACAACGCATGTCCACGCGGACTGACGACGACAGCGGAATCGACCTATTGTTATTCGTGGCGTTGCAGGTCAGCACCGAGTGGACGTCGTCCCGGCTTAAGTTCTGTACAACGATCTCGCTGCGTGTCACACCGCTGGTCGGCGTTGTGGTCCGATTGGTGATGAATCTGTCGTTGCGATACCAGGACACCATTGGAGCCGGTTTACCTACAGAAACAGGTTGATCTTGTTTTAGCTCGTTGCTTGTTAATTCGGCGAAAAAAAATATTAAGGTGATGCTGGAGCGATGATGGTCGAACTTGATTTATTATCGACAAAATGGATTCTTAATTCCAAATCAAACATTATGTACACTAAGTAAAATATTAAATAAACCGTTAAGAACACTTCTTGTTCTGATTATATAGGAGTATATTCTGTATATTGCATGAAAGCTCAGATGCTTTTCCATTCACTTTTCTTGTAAGTTTCAATATCATAATTTGTGTAGGGAAACTACTTTTTGTTTAGATATATATTTAGAATAATTTATATACGTGAAGAAATAACCTACGTGACAGGAAACTGTAATTTACCATTTTTTTTTGTTCTTCATACAGGTTTATACTTTCTCCACAGTTATTTGCGTTTTTTCTTTTATTCTGGAAAAGGATTTCAAATAAGAAAAATGAAGAAAATAGAAAAGTATGAAATGCGCATTTCGTCGGCTTTACAGACGATTCCAGTATTCCCTTAACTCCGATATCGGCGAAATGCGATGCTTCGTATGGCGAAAGCCTTTGCGAAGCAAATCCGCACAGAGATGTCTAACGGAGAGTCGATGATTTCGCTCGTTCGACAGAATCGCGTACCGCGACGCATAAATTTAATGGTACAAGTACCGAGTACCACTCGAGACTTCATTCAAAAGTACGATAATAATAATGAAGGGTAATAATTACAGGCTATAATTAGCGAAGAGAGTTAACATCGCGTAAATGGAATCGGTCTTTCATTATAAACTAACACAGATAGTGTCATTAAACAATCAATTCCAATATTATCGACGCGACGGTCGCAGGCATGAACACTCAAATTATTTATTGCAACTATTCGTATTATACAATGTATCTGTATAATTACTTAATGTAACATAATTTGTGTAATGCATAATCGATGAAAACTACAAGTTAACAAAGATCAGTAAATTAATATTATTGAAGATATTCTAATATTTAGATTAATTAATAGATTAGTCTTTTTGCAATTTAAATTATTAACTTTCTTATTATTTTTATTTTATGTATTTAGTTCCTAATTTCTTTTATTTTGTTGATCAATTATGTATTGCTATCATTGAGAGGATCTGATCCTGAAGCACTTAACGCGTTAAGTGCTTCATGGATGACCTACGCTTGACCTTCTGTTTAGACTGTTTGATATTTTGATTACAAAAAAATCGTTTTAAAATCATTTTTGACATATCTAATTATGATATATTATGCAATTGGTATATTAGACCTTCTTCTTTATAATAAGAACTTTTGTAATTCTTTAAATCATTATATTATATAATCATATAAAATACATGTTATTTAACAAATATAATAAATTCAAACAAAAATATCGTGGGTCATTCACGATATTCTTGTTTACATTTGGGTGACCCATCACTCTGTATGATGGGTGAAGGTTAAGCTACTTAAAATTAACCAAACACGGAACACATTAATAGATAACGATATCTACTTATCTATCTACCTTTTTGGCTTTGTAGAACAACAATAAAATATTTTAGAAAGATTAATTATTTATTAATTAATAATAAATAATTTCGGAATTATTAAATATCTCACAAATATACAAATAAAGAAAAACAAAGTTATTAATAGCGGCATACATAAAAATTTTATAATAATGCTGCAAAATATCATTTTGATAATATTAATCGTGATTGATTTAATATAAATATAAACATTGTAGTTATGCGTTGTATAAATACTATTAATATATATATATACATATAAATATTATTCATCTACAAATATGCACCACGTTTTGTAACATGAGAATATTTATTCGCATAATATTATTATTCATAATTAATAGCTATCATTTATAGAATAAATAGATGGATGTTAATGCATGTAATTGATATATATTATGTTTATAATACATATTTCAAGAGATCTTATGAGTCAATTAACAAGTAATACAACGGAATAATACAACGCCAGAATAATTAAGTCAAAAGTGATAATAATAATTATTGCAATATTGCTTTAGCATGAAAATTAAAACCTTCATTTATATATTCATTTATATGTAGGAATAAATTTGTACAAATTACTAAACAAAAAGAATGCCTCAACCATATATAGTAGAATATCCTTCTATATCTCACTTTTTTCAATCGATCGCAGGATACAAAACCCGCATTGCGGGGCAGAAAAATTCATACAATTTTTTCGAGAATTTCGTAAAAAAGATTTCATCGTTATATACTCTTGTTCAAATTTATAGATGATACTCACCGCCATGAACGTCGCAGAAGAGCCTTAGGTTAGCGCCTTCCATATACGGTCCGACCGTCGCGTCCCGTCTGTTCTCGTTCTCGTCGACAATCGTGATCTTGCGCGGTGGTACTGGAAAACGAATAGAAATGTCAATGTAGTTAACGCTGAAGAATATTCATGGTACGCGCGATGGGAAGCTACCCTGGTAGCGAGTCGCCACGTACGACAAGGGTTGTCCCGGGCGGCGCGCGACTCGGCAGCACGTCACGAAAAATCCGATAACACGAAATTGGTATTGGAAGATCGTGCCTGAGATATCGCGACGGCATTAAATTGAAATCTGAAATCGATATCGGGGCGCCGCGAGAACCCGCGATGTATATTTCTGACGGACGTACATACCGGATGATGCGTTCGCGCGCACTTCTGCTCTCTATCAGTTCAGAAGCTGGGAATTGTCGTGATATCAGATATCGGACAAACGTGAAGTTTGCCGGCGAGCGGAACTTAAAATAATAAGAACGGAGTCATGAGAAAATCAGCGTTTTTATCGTTTCCCTTCGAGAGCGCGTGCGACATTTTTTAATTCTCTTACGTAAATTAGTTTATTCGGAGGAACTCCTTTCGACCTTTCGTGGAGTTCGTGGAAAAATCAGATTGCAATGCTCGGGACGTTTGTAAAAGGAGACCCACTCCGGCAGGCGGAATTCCCGGGCGATGTAATTGGAAAATTACAATCGCAAAAATCACGACGGAAGGCATTCAAGAACGTCACCTCGTTCTAGCTTATTTTTCTTCCTGGCGGCCTTCTCTCGCCGCATAAAGAATTATTTTGGTGCTGCACTTGGAGTGGAATGGCGTTTTATTCTTATTGCAATCTTCTTTCATGGTGCATCAAGCGCGGCAGTCAGAAGCTTTTGAAATCAAAAGCAACTTGGTAAAATACAGTTGTCTTCTTTCAGCTTACATCAAATGTATTATTACTATATTGTAAATAATAATTATGCCTATTGTACTCTTCAGTTAGTCACTTGACTAAGCAGCGACGAGACAAAAATTGAATAATTCCTAACCAGACAATAGGGAGACACTCATCCTCGGTCTCACATAGAACATAATTCCAACATCTTCCAACTATTGTCAATACATCTACGATAATGAATTTGCTGAAGATGGTTTGAAAGAAATCGAAACAAATAAGCTGGTATCGACAGTCACTGTACATTTGTAATATATATATTATGTGAATATTATTAGACTATTGTCTATTAGACTGTTGTAAATTGCGCATCAATTACCACGCTGTGTAATGCTCTTATTGTCCGCACATTATATTATTGTTTTTTAATTTCGAGAATCCGATTAGTATTTAATTTTGATATTATTACTACAACCAAGAGAAGGATAGATCAGTAAATATCAGATCTTTCTCTTAATATTATCTTCTATAATTCTAATTTCAAATTTTTGTACATGTGTCAACCTCGTTATCGAATCTTTTTGATTGTAATATTCAATTGTGAAACTAGAAACTTTCAAGTAAGAGTCTAGTCGAGACAAATATGGTGGTAATATTTGATTCTGTATTGTAGAGTACGTACATAAAAAAATGATTTTGTAGAAGTAAAACATTTAACTAAATATAAATCTGAAAATAATTTTGTTAGACTATTTATAATTTCGTAAGAATCTCAAATATAAACGAGTAATAGTGCAAAAAGTTTTGACATTCTGGCAACCAGTTTGATTGTTCAACAAATTTATTTTCAGATCTGTATCTAGATAAACTTTTAGATACTTCAATATAATAAAATCGTTCTTTTCGTATAAACTTATCTAAATTTTACATGATTCTGTATACTCTGTAATAGATATGCCATTTCCGCTATATTTGTCTTGTGAATAGACTATGTATGATCAGATTCTTTTGAAGGTTTTTAAATAAAATAAATATACTTGACTTCACGCGGACGTGAAAAGTATTTTAAAAATATTTTTAGTTAAAATATCATTGCGAAGACTCCTCTCCTTCCTTCCTCTATCTCAGTCCCTCCCTTTCTTGAAGACGTTTCCTTTCTTCTCGGTCTACATCTCTGTAATCTTGACAAATGATATGCGGGGAAGCATCATTTATCGGTATTAGCCTTTATAGTATTTGCAGTATCACAGTCCATCCGTGTAATACGTTAGATATTTCGATTGCCTCTCTGCCGCCATAAGGAAAAGGTACATGATGTACTCGCGTCGATGCCGGGTCCCGGTGTTCGCGACCTCTTTTTAAAAGCGCAGTCCCTCCGTAAAGACGCAGTAGTCTAGCGGCGCAATAGCGCGGCACGCCATTAATCCGCGACAGGTCTGACAGTGGCGCACCTGCACTACCGCCGTTATTTATTTCAGCGGAAACTGCCGCGGCTGCTCTATACTGACGAGAATTATCGTGCTTTAATGAAACCGATCCCTCCGGTAAAACTCAATTTATTATCCGACTCCGGGCGCGCGCTTTCACGTCCGACTTCGCGTCGGCCACTTTCTTTCCTCTAATTATCCACCGCGTTTAGTTAAAAGCTAAAGTTCGCGCGCGCACGCGGTTTCAGCCGCGCCGCCACCGCGTGAGATCATTCCGCTGCGCAATCATTTTTCATACATCCCATTTTACCTGCGGGAATACGTTTCTTCCTAAGTAAAGCGAATCCCGTTTCGGTCCGACGGGAACTGACGATGATTAAATTTGTTCCTCTCGTTAGCGACCGTGATTAACGTAAAAATAGATCTCGCATTCGTAGCTCGGCGGCCCGGAACGATTAACGTGCGCAATGTTGCGCCATTAATATTCCCCTCTCTCCCTTTTTCAATTACTAAGGCGCGACATAACTTTCTTAGAATTATGAACGCCAGCAGATATTTACGGTTATGACGATACAGCGCAGTCCCCAGGAAATATCTATATAACTCTGGGAAAATGCCGCGCAAAAAGAAATTGATTTCGCATTAAGCTTTATCATTTTCGTAATAAAATACGGTATTCTTATGACATTCTAAATAACGAACTTATTTGTATCTCACAAAATACGCGTTGCATTATATGTCTTAAGTTGATCGATTTATTTGAGACTGAAACGTGCTTCACACACTTTGTGGTCGACTATGTTGCATATAATTAACGCAAAGCTCAGAGCCGACAAGAAATTTTCCATAAAGTATCAATATGTGCTGCAGTTGTTATAACAAAGTACATGAACCAAGTAGGATTTTGGATTTGAGTTTTGAATGCAAACTCTGGTTCCGATGCACGATAAAGGTCTTTCATTAGTATCAAAATTTGACTTTCACAAGCGTCGTTCTCTGATATTTCCAACATACATAAATTTTTGTAGAAATTACCTTGCAAATAACTGTTAATTAAAACGTATGATTGAATGAGACTAATTAAGTACATTGTGTAGATTTTCTTTTTTTTTTTCAAATTTCAAATTACGTTATCCGTTTTTAATTTATTTGTAATTTTATTATCATTCTTTATTATCAGGATTTTTTTTCAGTACGTTTTTTGCAAAATCGTCCTTTTGCAATTTACAATTTAGTTTCCATCCAACAATGTCTCTTGCTCGCACATACAACGGTTGATTAGCACGCGCATTGCGCGAGCTCGCGCATACTTGGCCACCAGTGCGGACTGGTCAGATTTATTGTTTATAAAGGCTCTTGATTTTGGGAACATCATCAGCATCGAGAGAGCGGCATCGGCACGGCCAGGCACGGGAAGTCCGAAACTGTTTTTCGTGATTAATGCTGCGCTGAGGGTGGACGGCGTGGGGAAAAAGGGGTATTAACGGACGGCCGAGCCATCGGGTGGTAATTGTCGTGCCCGCAGTTACGCTGGTTAATTTGAGCCGCCAAAAAGTTACTTCCGCCTTTTGCTCCCGCCGTGACCATAAAAAAAATTTTACTGCGGTTCGCGTGTTACTACCGTGCAAATGAAGCCGTATCGGTGTGCTAACGGCGACCGAGCGCGCCATAACAGCGTGCGGGATTTGATTTCGGACTCGAACTTTACGTTACCGTCGCGCGCGAAGTTTCGCTCTGATAAACCAGTGTTTCGGTGAAATAAAACACCGCGACCGCGGTACAAAGAGCTTAAATCGAAATCGCATGCCGCAAACGGACATTCGTCGAAAACTGCGGCATAATAGTTTTTTTTTTTGCCGATAAGAGAGAATTTTCCGCAAAGAGAGAATTTCGGAGAATAACAGTGTTACGAACTTAATCGTTCGTTTATCGCGAGCGAAAAACTTAATTCTCTGATTGTAATTAAGTGGACGTAAAAAAAATATGATACGATCGAAAATGATAACATAATTCCTCGGTCCTTATGAATAATCTACATAACTATGAATAAATTTTTGGTTTCATCGCGCAAGCTTTGATTACATATTTCTATCGAAATCAACTTAACGAACCGTTTTTATTCTCAAATTACGATCGCAATTTCGCTTTTGTCATCGCATTTACTTTAGCTGCCAGGCCATCGGTATGCATAGTATGCAACATGGCGCGATGAAGTGCAGTCACAACGATTTTTTAATTTTCGATGCGTGACAACAGACCGATTAGACTGCTTTATATAAACTGCGTCACGGAGAACGCATAAAATTGCACCCGTGATTGAAAAATATTTTAGCGGGAAATACACAGAGGTATTTATGAACAAAAGTACGTTTTTTATTCATAAAGCGGCGGCTGCGAAAAAATAAAGCGTCTGCCGACGTCGCGTAAAAAAAAATTGGGTCGATATACGCGTGCACGCATACTGGCGGCATAGAGGGTATATATAAATTCTAAAAGGGGCGGCCGTTTCGATTTTCGTCAATGCTGAGCCGATGAATAGGGTGATCCGATTCGTTTTGCGAGCGTGTTCCGCTTTGGCGAACGCTTCACTTTTGTCACTCGTGCACCGTCTATATTCTATACGCACCCATCACTCGCTCTTTCCTCTTTTTCCGCACGTGCCGAATCAAAATACGTTCGTTAATTCTGAAATGGAGAGCGAGAACATCACGGAGATCCGTCATTTGGCACAACGCACTTATTGCGGCTGTTCGCAAGAGCGTCCCGAATAATGTATTGACTGTCACTTGAAAAGTAATGTCGCGATCACTGTATGAATTGGGGAGAACGTAGCTGATAATAAACGCAGCAGAGTTTTTTATCGATTTATATATATAAAATTTATATATAAAAAATTATAAAAAGAAATCAAATCACATTATATCTCTTAGAAAATGGTGAGAGCATCTTGTATCATCAATATACAAGAAATATGTTATAATTAAAGAAAATATAAGACTCGTAATTTGCAAAGCAAAATAAGAAGGAATAACGGCAAAAACGCATAATAATGTATGATACAAAATAAGAATTAATAAAATAATTTATTCTCTAAGAAAATAGAAAAATAACGAAAATGTTCCAATTCTATTTCAATAGTTTGATATTTATCAAAGTATCAGAATATAAAATAGTATAGAGTATAGTAGAATTGAAAGGGTTTTAAGTCGTAATTACAATTAATCAAATAGTATAAAATGAAAATTATACAAAGAATAAAAATATAAGATTTATACAAAAAATAATGTAGATTAATAAATATATTTATATTTATTAATCCACAAATTACAGATATATTGTTAAAAAATTCTCTGTCATACGTATAAATTATTATTATTAAAATCTCGATTAAAATAGTGATATGAGATAAAATTTAATGGTAATGAATTGCGGAATATATATTAGATGTTTTTTATTCAAGGTCGAGAATAGTGCTATAAGGGTAGTGCTAGGTAAATGCTAGGGTAGGGAATACAAGCTCACTTGCAATATAAGAATATACTACTACAATAGCCACGAATGAAACCTTATAGCCGCCAACCGTAAAGCACTAGAAGTGTGACAATTAAAGGAAAGGAACGAGTTTGTTCACGTTATATCGGATTAGTTTTGCAGCGAAATAGTAATTTAGAGGTACATGCGCCAAGACTCTGCGTGCTAATGCGAAACAATTTAACTGCAAAACAAACTTAACTTATTCGTTAATACTATAGGCGAGCGAAAGGGTTTACTTTCCCACTTGCAGAGCGATGCAATTTCCTATGACCATTTGAAGGAAACGGAGTGACGTAAATACAGCTTGGGCTAAATAAAAAAAAACTCCAGATTGCAGATAGAGAATTAAAAGTAAGTTAACGTAATGACTTTCAATTTTTTGTAAGTCTTTGCTTCCGAATTTTTAAGTAATTTATTTATCTTGTAGTTTCTATCGCTTCTTGTTTGTCGATGTGTATGTAGCTTAAACTATTATTTAACTATTACTAGGTATTGATTACAACGCGTATTCTCGATAACGAAGGAGAGACAAGAACGGGACGGCTCTTTCTTGTTTGATTTTGCACGTCGATCTGTCTCAGCCGAGAGCGAGAGAGAAAGAGAGATATGCTAACGATGAGCTGACTCAAGGGAATAGCCACGACGCAACATGATACTCGAAAGTGCCCATCACTACAGTTCGCTACGCGTGGCAACGGATTTGAAGACCCTATTATAATAATTGCTTCGAAAACTGCTGCCGTTGTCGTTGAGGTTCGTCGCTCTGCGACCGTACCTCTTTTTTGGTGCTATCTTCGAGTGTTGCAGTATATCATCGTCACAAGGACCACCTTCATATTTATGCTTATAGAAGATAATGTTATTTACACGACGAGTTGCATAAACGAAAATTGGATTTGTCGCGTTCAACTTGAATTAGAAATAAAACTAACTTGTTGAATGTCGAGAATTTTGTTCGAAAAGTCTGACTAAAAACTGTTCAATGTCAAGATAAATACAGTTTTAAAAAATATATTCTTTATTTCATTTAATTAACTCTCTATTCGTAGACCCGTAATTCCCAAACTGAGAGAAATGTTTTGTATGATATATGATTTACAAAAACTTTTTAATTTAAAAATTTTATTCTAATCAAAACTTGGATACAATAACTTTTTTAATTAAAAAGTAAGTCATACAAAACATTTCTCTCATTGTCAGTGAGAATTATGAATATAATCGGTTACATTTTATATAAATATCATCAACGACTTTTACTTGATAAATGATTCCATTTAAAAAAAAGGAAAAAGTAATTCTGATAATTTATTTCTTTTGTAATTTTTAAAAAGCAAACAATAAAATCAAACATCTTATTCCGAACATATTTCGACAATGGCACGAACTTTAACATCACACGTTCTCAATTTCGAGTGTGAGCGACGCAAACTTCCGTATACTTGTGTGAAACTTCAGGATCGGCAGTGAACGTTCGGCATACCGTGCGGTAATATACGAAAAATCGCACGTGAATGCGATCCGGCACGAGGAGACAGAAACAACCATCGAGACAGACGGGGATGGGGGTGGGTGTAATATCCGCTCTCGTGTATGTACCTCTTCCTCACACACGTATATACGCGTCGAGCTTTGTGGTCCCGTACGTGCTTGGGTCAGGGAACATGTACACACCGTAGATACACATCCGGTATAATCCGACGCTAGGGGTTGAACGAAACAACGGACTTGTCGAAGCGCGTTCTGTGACTCTACTAGTGTAGAGGTTCTTCGTCTTCTCCGTTTTCTTCCATTTCTTGGTCCCGGTCTTTTTGCGCTGCTCTCACCGCTAATACGCTTGTATTTTTGTCCGAATCCTCTCTCTCAGCGCGGACTTTCCGTAATCTTTCACGTCTCGCTGTTCCCGAGAGGACAGAGAGAGAGAGAGAGAGAGAGAGAGAGAGAAAGGAGGAAAATTCAGGGTTGGTTTCGAGTTGACTGAGACAGGATGAGGTACAACCGGTCCTCATTCCTTTACTCCTTTATCCTGAGCGAGTATAAGATTGTTCTGTCATGTCGAAAGGATCGCCCTTTCATCCAGCCGAAATATATAATATAATCTTGTGCAAATTAATATGAACAAAAGGTAGTTTTTACATTTATACATATTTATTACGTAAAAAGAATTTACAAAGTATTTATTATATTATTTTTTAGTATTAATATTATAATAAATACTATAAATATCCGTTTTATGTAGTGTTGTGTAAGTATATATTATATAAATCTAAAATTATATTTCTTGTTCACATTAATTTGCACAAGATTGTATCATGCTCGCGGAAAAATAAGATGTGAAATGAATTTTCGACCGAATCAGACGCATCACGTGGGAGGTTGTTATTTCTGATATATCGAATTTCTATATCAGACTTTGTAATCTATTTAGGACGCATCAAATTCCTAGATTAATTGAAGGTCACTGACACGTTAACGCACAAAGTTATTTTAAAAATATACAATTTGGATTTTTAATAATAATAAAAAAATATGTATATAGTAATTAAGACATAATTAAGAAATATGCTTATTATTGTTAAGTTGTCTGTGAGATTAAATAAATGGCGGTAAAACACACACACTGCACGCATATATAATATATTATTTTTTTAAAAAATCTTTGTTTCTCTCTCAGATTTACGTGACATTTCATTATTTACATTAATAAAAGGTGTGTCACCAACAAAAATAGCTTTTTGTACAAAGAGAAATAATGGTCTAGAATGATGCTGCGCATAATACTATATGGACTCATGTATAGAAATTTAAAAAAAATATGGTGATATTGCAACGTTATTGTTCAAAGAGATGAGGAAGCAAAAACTTCAATAGTTCAAATCCAATATATTACTTTTCATTTTCACAATCATATTTTTTACCTTATCGCTGTGATGTTAATTAATTAATTAATTAATTATCGATGAGTGTAAGCCTTTGACAAAACACATGCATAAATCTTACCGCGATGACGGTATAATTATCTTGGCAAGCTCATCGCGCGCGCCGGAATTGAAAAGAAAAAACGACGCGCGAGAAACGGAGAGTTTCGTGCTCGCTATCGGGCACGCGTGTAGGCGAAGCACGTGCACGTTATCTTGCACACGCACGTATGAATATTCAAATCGGCGCGGGTGTTATATAATTCAACGCCAATTCGAGATAAGTCTCATAACCAATCGACCGTGCCCGATTAATGCGCTCGCCTGGTATCATTTAATTAAATACACGTGACAACGGGCGTAACGATTTTCACGGCTGTTTCTCTCGGCGTTCGTGCCACCGGTGAGAAAAACCTCCGAAAAACAAAACGGGGCCGCAACAAAATTTCCCGGCTCTCTTTTTTCTCTATTATTATTGCGATTTACCTCTCGAACATGATTTCGAAAAAGCAAGAATTTTTTGCCAAATCCACGTTGAATATTCGAGATCGACGAGGACTATTATAGTTGACTCATTCTTTTTTTTTTTTTTTATAGAAAATGGTATCGCAAATATCGCGCAACGTTATTCGTGAATATTTTACTCTGGTATATTTCATGCTTGACGGAAATATCTAACGTATCTAAAGAAAAGACCGAAACGGCGAAGCGGACGGCAAACATTTCTCGTCGAGCTGTAGGAAGATATGCGCATGGATTTTGCAAACCACGTCCATCAAGGAACACTAAATACTAAAGCCATGCGAATAATGCAAAAAAAATGTATCAAAGTGCATGGGAGATATATACTGTTTAATTACTGTTATCATCGTTGAAAAGACACCTCTGTAAACCATTTAAAGAGATTCAATAAATTATGCATGCAGTTGATTGCTACTTTAAATTATAAAAAGCCTTTGATCTGCAGAGAATTTCTGTAGACCATTCCGAATCGTAATGTCAAAGAGAATTACATATTTCGAGAAAATTTACATTAATAATTATTGAAATGTCCCCGCAAATGATATTTTGGTAATTACATTTGTTATAAATAATGATAAACTATTTTAACTCAACATATTGGATTTTTATAACATATATGGTTTAAACTTTATCTTTAGTTCTTATTATTAATGGAATATCTTAATATCTAAAAATATGAGCTAACGCTCTTTTCTGAATTTCGTCAGATATTTCAAACTTTAGAAAAGTTATTAAATTTTTATTCACCTTAACATGTTTAACATTCGACGTACAGCATATATTAAAAGTTATTCGCGTTTATATATTAATTGTAAGAGAAAATTAAAATATATAATGTTGGCCCAAAAAATGACAAAAAATAACTATAAGTTATAGTTAAATTATAATAATTGCAACAACTTTTATGGTAATGATAACTATAATTATAGTCATTTTACAATTGCTAACTATATATGTATATATATTGATAAAACTTGTACACATATAGATATTATTATTAACATTCTAGCAATAATAATTATAATTATGGTAAACTTTTAAATATAGTCACACATACCAAAAATTCTTCTCTCTTATCGTCAGTACATATTATTGTAAATAATTATATAATATTATATAATAAATAATTATAAATTGCACAGGCTTAATTTTCCTAAAGTCGTCTCAGCTTCAGATTCACGCAGTTACGAAGTTTACGGCGTCAATTAATAGACTAGATCCGTCACTATCCATTAATCAAAGTTCACAAGACCTCGTTGGCCATGTCAATATCAGAATTAAGTAGTTCTTACATTAGAGTATTCGATTGTCGCTTCCAGTAAGATATGTCGCGCGTGACCGAGTACATATTACAAGAAAGATTCTTTGTTCTGCAACCAGCAGCGTCAAGATTCAAGCACGCGCTGTAGCGGACGGCCACTAAATCATCGGACGTCGCGTTAAGGGGAGTTTGCGATCGTTACAACAGTGACATTTCTTGTCCCGATACTCGGCGAGAACTTTCGGTCCGGCTTCGTCTTGGATCCTCTTCACTAACTCCGTTTCATGAGAGCATTTCTTACGGCGCGACGAACCGCAGTACGAGCGAGCGAGTGAGCAACTTTTCGCCGACTTTTGCCGACGTTCGAAGTACTCACGGAGTGGAAGAAGACGGCAATCTTCCACTCCGGACAGTCAAAAGTATTTTTGTCGGCGCTCGCGGATAAGATTCAAGTGGCGGTACGTGCGAAGTGACTTCGAAACTCGGCCGCCGACTTCAGTAATGGTGACGAGCGAACTCTCCAGATCGCGTCGTCTTAATTTCGCCGTTCGCGGCCACCGGGTTTATCCACCCGGTTTCGAACGTGTATCCGTGCGATCAAGGCGCAGCCACGAACTGCTGCTGGCAAATACCAGTCCGTGTGCAGATAGTTGTACTATGAATCCATGCGGATTCGTGCGGCCACCATCGCGCAACGGTATTGAGCGGTATTTGTTCTGCGGATACGACGCGAGCGACGACGCAGTGATCGTATCCGCTAGGATAATTAATCATGCTACAGGAACACGTATATATAGTACACGTATATATACACTGACTTCGACGGATGGAACACGATGCAGTAAATGTGATTTCGAGTCGCGACCAAGTCTCCACGTCGCGGAGTTTTTACCGTTGAAAAATTGACGTCATTTTTTACACGACGTCCGATCGGAATTTTCACGTCCTGTAGAAATAAGCCGATGCGCCTTGATTTACGATGGTTGTTCCGATAAAACGTGTAAGGTTTTAACATGTAATATAATGTGTGGCTAATCCTATCGAACACGTTGACTAAAATGTGTCCGTTGCATTCAGCACGTGTAATGCAACGGACTTTTAATTTTTAAATGTATTTACTATACTATATATATATGTATATATTTTATACTTGAAATATGAGAGATACACAGGAATTCATTGGCGAATCCAGAAATTTATCATGGAAGATCATTGGCTTGCAAGCGAAATTTTTTTAAATATTAAATATGAAAAGGTGAATATTAAATTATTATTTAAATTATTATAATGAAAAAGTATTGTTTAAATGTATAATTCATAAAATGTTTCATTTAAAATATATTATATTAACACAAAAGAAAAATAACAATAAAATCTATGTTTTTTATATATCTAGAAGTTTTCTTAAATTAAAAAAAAATTTGGAATATCAAAATTGTGATTACGCATTTCAGAAATATTAAAAATATATATAACATTTTGTTGTAAATATTTTAAAGAAGAGGACTCCAAGTAGAAGGCCATGACCACCATGATCCCCCTAGTGGATCCGCTAATGCACAGAATGTTTCGTAATATGTAGGCATAACTTCAAAAATAAATTTAGGACATAAAAATAATACAAAAAACTCGTATAAATATTTGTTCTACGTGTTTTCAAGTTATAAACATTTTTGTGTTTCATTAATTTTTGTTAAAAACTGAGCTGGCATATTTTCACACGTCTTTATGTACCTTTACTTTAACAATTTTCTTTAAAGACAGAATATCAAGACGCTACGCTAGTTCAGTTTGTAACGAAAATTAATGAAACACGAGAACATGTATAACTTGGAAACAAGGTCAAATAGAACAAATGTTTGTATAAACTTTTTATGTTATTTTTGTGTTCTGAATTTATTCTCGAAGTTATGCCCACATGTTACGAAATACCAAGTATATTGCTATTTAAATTATAAAATATATATTATTATACCAAATATTCTATGCAATACGAAATACGGAATTGTATGAAATAATCTTTACTCTTATCGTGATTAGCGATAATATTTCTCGGTACTGTTCTCTCGCTTAATTATAAGTACACCGTGAGCGGAGCAGTTCATAGTAACTGATGTAACAGAGGGAATCCGGTTTAAATTCCCTCGCTGATATTCCGGCTATGTATCATGTACGTAAATCTCCCACGGTGAGACGTCCGAAAAGTTTCCGTCCTTCCCTGAATGTTTCAGATTTCTACTCGGTTAATCCTATGGAGCGCATAGATTGAATCGGCATTGGGGTAAGTCGATACCGGAGAGAAACTCATCAGTCTTACTAGAACTTTTATAAAAGTTTTGATGGATGCACTTACGAAACTTCACGATAGGAAATCTATTTTACATATTGCAATTGAATGCACAATGTCATGTGTGCGATTTGGATCTCTGATTTTTGAAAACACATTTGTATCTTTATATATGATTTATCACTATTGCTTACGATTTATTACTATTTTATTGAAAAAAAAATAAAATAGTAATATTTCTCTCTCTCTCTCTCTCTCTCTCTCTCTCTCTCTCTCTCTCTCTC
>NW_017256594.1:1832864-1864293 GCF_001594055.1 Mycetomoellerius zeteki | reverse complement strand
CTCTCTCTCTCTCTCTCTCTATATATATATATATATATATAGAGAGACAAACATTTTATTTGATTACTACTTTATTGTTATATTATACATATTATATTAACGATCTGACTTATAAGCAGCATCACTGCTGATATTCCATTTCTTGAGATGCTATTCTCTATCAGATCTTTATATATCTCATATCTCCTGTACTTCAATAAAGCTATTATTATTATTATTGTTATTAAAAGCTGTATATTTTATTACTGTATACCGTTGTATTTTGTCGTGCATATATTCATATGTGCTCATTATAGCACGTTGTATAAAAGCTTTGTCAATATTAATTGAAAAATTTAATAAACAAATTTAATAAATAAAACAGTCTTTGTATTTCATAACAGAAAAATGTTACACAAACAATACCTGTAATTTTATACTTAATTTCTAAACATAATCTTTAGAGAAAAACATGTTAAAAGATTTTTTAACTGTCTCTTAAGCGTAATTTCGTGACAAAAAGTATTTTTATGAAAATATATTAATTTCACTGAACTACAGTTAACATTGTACTTCTAAAATATAAATATATTTTTAATAACAATTAAACCGAATGGGATAATGTTACCAATTTTATTTGTGAAAAATTATTTATTGAAAGATTTTTTGGCGTTAATGTATATGTGATGCCCCAATCCGAATACTACAAACAAAATAAAAATATACACAGAAAAATATATATTATACGCAAATAATAATTATTTATTTCAAGTATTTCAAAAGTTGATGTACCCACAAATTTATCATAAATTTATCACTAGCATTAAATTTATAAGTCTGAATAAGTAAGTATATTCTGAATAATCTTTGAAGTTTAATACTTTAATCAAAATTATTAAATTAAAACAAATTTGATTTACTTATTATATAAAGTCGGTTCTTCAACCAATTTTATTACTCTTCCAAAGAAAATAAATTCTTATTTTAAGTATAAAATAATAAGTTTTTCTAAAATTTATAATAATTATATTTTAAAATTATTATCAAGAAAATATTCTTTGTTAAAGATAATTGTTACTTAAAAGGAAGAAAATAAATTGAATATAATCACTTTTCTTAGCAATAGAATGATATTTTTTTGTGTGCATGTAACAATTGTGCAACTATTATTAGTAACATTGTGCAGTTTTAAAATTTGCTACTTGGTGCTATACACTCTCTTGATTTATATCGCTTTTATGGTGTGAATCGGCAGTACGATACTCTCTAGTCTAGGAACTTCTAAATGGAATCTCTCGTGAAACGTGATACACGTAAGTGCTCTCGCCAACCTGCGCGATCGATAATTCCGCGCTTCGTTGGCCAGCAGCGAATAAGTATATTCCCTTAATGACTTTCGCGCGCCGCCCCTGTCCGATCGCGTTTCCCGTAAGACTTGCAGAAAAACGACTTAGAAAACCGAACGCCTCCGTTAGTCGATATAATTCGCTGAGAGTTTCCGATACCACCACTCTCCCGGGCCGATTTTCCTCCGAGCTCTCCTCCTCATGGCGCGGGTCTCCTCGTCGAAATTAACATTGGGAGCGTACAGAAGCATCCGTTTGTTCTCCAGTTCTCTACTTAACCGATCTTGAACGCGTCGATTAGTCTTCCGGGAGTTGCTCTCCGACTACTCTAGTTTTTCAGAATAATAGAACATCGAAGACGAAAAAGCGAAGCGGAGGGTGAAAGAAGAATGGAATAAGGAATGAGAAACCTGAAGCAATTATTTTCTCTATTCCCCTATTTCCGTTGAAGAAAAAGAGAGAGAGAAAGAGAGGGGGGGGGAAAGAAACAGAGGATTGGTCGGGATGAACGAAGCGTAGATTCGATAAGAGAGCGTTGTCACGTTCTCGGGAGCAACGCCTTGCGATTTCTGACCCGTCTATATATATTTACTGGAATGGTAGAAAAGTCAGATCGAAACGATTAAGGCCTTGCAACACCCCGTGCAACAGAATTCGAATGCCATTTCCGGTCGTTCTGGACGGCGAGTTGGCCGTACTATCTGAAATCGTTTCGGACCGTGCTGTGTGCGCTTTTCTTTATGTTCCATTACGTCCCTACATTGTTATTGTCTTGGCACAGGACGGCACTGTGAACTTCATCAACTCGAAAGAGTCTTCCGGAGTCGCTTAACGTTTCATCCGCATTTCAAACCGTGAAGCAAAAGCGAAAAGGAGCTCTAAAACAGTCTGAAAAAGTCTACGTATTCGGACGCGTATTCTTTTTTGTGGTCGGTTTTAATCGCTTTTTAAGGTGAAAGCTTGCTTAAGCGTTTTTTATACTCCGCGAAATAGCCGGTTTTTATTGTTGTGTTTTTAAAACAGTACAATGTTATTTTACAACGCAGTGATACGCGATGTTTCTGCTAGAGTATTTTCATTGATATCGCTCATCGTATAACTTCGACAATTTCGTATAGAATGTTACAGGAAACGTAACTTTCTCTGAAATAAAAAACTAAAAATGAAAATAAAGTATACTAAAAAAAGAATCTGGTAATAGTTCCTAAATATAAGTAAAATAATTTCAAATACTCAATTAATATAATCAAAAATTTTACTTTTCTAAATATTTAGTAATTATTACCAAACGGTTGGTTATATTATTATGTTTGGATATTTAGTAAATATTTAGAAAATGTAAAAAAAATAAAATTATTTTTGGTTAATATATTAATATTAATCGAATTTGATTGACATTATTTCAATCTTAACATTTAGTAGTTGTTACCTTCTTTTTCAGTGCATAAATAATTTTTGGGCTTTAAATAATTAAATACCAATAATTAATTTTTTAAAGATATGAAAATAATCTAAATAGTCCAAATAAATACTCTCAATTTTTGATGGAATTTTTATCCGCGGTTTTGATCAAGAAAATATCTACCCTTCAATCATGTACGTTTTCAATCGAATTTTTGCGATAGAAAGATCGACACAAAAATTTTATCAGGCAATAGCGGTAGTCGAGTCGAAAGGAAATGCGCAACTTCTAGATCGCATTTATACCATCGCGAGTCGATTCATCAAACAGACAATCGGGCGAGTGGCGCGCAAAAAGCTAATATTCCGGAGTAACAAATGTACGTTGCAAAGAAATGATTCGCGGAAATAGTGAAAGAAAACTCAAAGTTGGATAAACTTCGGAAGAATTATTACGATAAGGGTGCGCTCCGCAAACCCGCAATTTTTCATTGCGCGCGCGCAACGTTCCCCATCACGTTGTTCAATGTTCCATAAAATAAACTGACATTTAATGCAAGCCCCGCGACAATTAACTTCATCTAGTTTGTTCCATGCCGGAGCGTATATTTACAAACGTGTTTACAATGGAGTACCCAACGGACGATAGAAACTAAAAACTCGATTGCTCGTATTTACTTACACGCGTACAGGTGCGCGTTGACAGTTTCCAATTTTGGTAATGGATCAATGCTTTCCGCGATCAATCTTGCCGTATTTTTATGTCGCTGTAATAATTTAATCGTAATAATTCAATATTATATATAGCTATTGGAAATAATTATGATAAAATAAATGATACAATTTTATTAAAAGTAATAATCTGTACTGATACGTAACGATGTTATAACATATGTATCAGTTTACATCATTAAAATCATTACACTGAGAAAAATTTTTGGTATTTATGATCATAATTACATGTTAGTATAATTATGATTATTAATTTAATTTATTTATAGTTATAAATGCCAAAAAAATTTTCTCTCAGTGTAAATTTGAGGTATTCAGTAGATTTAATAAAATTTCTGAGCATAAAAGTTTCGGAAGGTATCGAAAACGGAATTTGTTCGAATGATTTTCATCGATACGTGCGTGAAGAGAAGCATCTTGTATGTCAAGGAAATTCTTCCAGTATTGAGGAATAAATCTCGAATTCAAGCCGTTCGAATTGATAAATCCGATCTGCACAATCTCTCTTTTTACTTTTATAGAAACGTCTGTTTAGTGTAATAAAAAAAAAGAATTTCCAAGCGTATAGCTTTCATTGAAAGTTACATTTTTCAAGTTTAAGAACTTCAGAGGCACCGCAGAACGCCGTAAAATTTATGCGCGCACTTTCCTCCGAGATCTATCTTGTCGTTCCGTTTAAACTCATCCAGATCAGAGATCTGAAAGTAAAGCGTGGGATACGCGCGCGAGAAGAAAGAAGCACCGTAATCTCGCTCTGAAGTAACAGCGCGATGTAACGTGGCCGTTACACCGCGACGACATATGCTTTACAAGAACGTAGTAACCGCAGCACTGCTATACGTTTAGAACTTTAATAAAGCTATTTGACGTGAAGATCTCTCTCTCTCTCGCTCCCCCCCCCTCTCTCTCTCCATTCTCTATTATTACAACGTTGGAAAGCAGTGCGCAGTGTAAAAGGGAGTAAAATACTCAGTAAGGTTGTCTTGGAAGCTGCGATGTCGGCACACGTGATAACGATCCACTTACCTACCATCGCTAAAATCGCGACATTGAAGTGGCATTTATGGCGTAAGTGAGTAAGCAAAAATTTCGCTAGTTCTTGTTTGAACGGAACTTACCCTCCGTTAGCTGGGAGAAAAGTTCCTGCGTTCACGGAATCGACGGAATCCCCGTTCTTGCTAAGGTGGATGCATCAGTCGCCCGACAGGGGCGGCGTGCTTAGAAGTAAAATACTATTAAAAGTTCGCGGGGAAGGCGCGAGCGGGAAAATCCAGATCAATTACCTTTCGGGAGAACAATCCGGGTGCGAGGGCGGGCATCGGCGGATACTGAAAACTTTAGCCCCCATGGGACGGATCTCCATTCGTAACTTTCGGGAGAGCAAATCGAACGTATTTAGTGGCGTAAAGAGGATTTCCGTCCCTCGCAGATTACACGGGGAGTCTTGGGAGGAATTCGTTGGATTATGCCATTTTTAATATTTAAACTCGTGGATAAACGCGCAAGTGTTCGCAATCGAATCGCCGTGACACGAATTTTTCCCATCGCGTGCAGTATAATCAACGTAAATCCACTGTCATGTAAATCATGTCAATCTACTCAAGAGTAATTATTTCAATTACTTGAAATTACATCATATTTAATTGCGAAATTACACGGAGTTTGAGGTGAGCACAATTATTAATCAATTTAAACTTAAATTTTATTACAACTCACACTTTTATATTTAGAACACAATTACGGTTACCAAGAAGATAGGCAACTTTTTTGTTTGATGATTGTGCTTCTCCTTATGTTTCAAGTATCAAGAAGTATGGTAATGATACAAAGTATCAACGATAAGAAGATCTGTAGATTTGTTAACTGATGTCTTGCGACGATTATTTGATTATGTTGAAGTACGTATTTTGCTGAAGATGGCCAAAAGCTATGGCCGAAACGTTCAAATTAATAATTAAAAATATACTCTATATTACTAAATATTTTTATGAGTATAAATTTGCGCACTTTTTGCCGCGCTGACTCCTAATTAGCCCCTTCAAATTTAATTTCTCTACTCAAGAGTGTTATTGAATCAGTTACTATTATAGCACGATATCACAGTGCAAGGTTGGTTTAAAATTCTGACCTTCCACGCTTCGTGACAAAATCGTAGAATGTTTCATGCGATTCCTTTGCTTACATATAATCATTTGAATAACGCTTCTCTCCAAAACGAGGAATATGCTTGCGTGAGCAACATGTATATATGCATGAAAGGGAGGAATACTATAAGGGAGCCAAATCGAATACGGACCGCGCCGAGAATGCCGGAGGTCGGGGAGGAGTCCTATAATCCGCTTTAAAATTATTATTGCTTTAGTTTCACTTTACTGTTATCGTCGCGGTTAATTTTTATCCCGATCATTATGGCCCGCTATGTATATGTCCACAGATTTCACTGGCCGCGTTCATTAGAGGTCGAGGGAGAGAACAGGCGGATATAATCTTGAGAATAATTATTTTCATCGGAAACGCTTACGGATTATGAGGGAAATGATAATCACACTTAAATTTATCCCCGATTTCGAGCCGGCTGAAATTAATTGCGATGCATTATCTCTTTATCGCGCTGCGCACCAGATGCGACCTTCATCTATCCCTTTTGTCTGAGCTTTTAAACATATTTCTTCAAAAGAGATCTCACTGGAATATAGCGTTGAATTTTGCCGGGATATAATGTTTCTTGCTATTTCTGAAAAATTATTTCTAGCACTTGACCGGTTTTTATCTTGTTCAGTTCTCCGTAATTCCAACCACTCATTGAAAGGATAGTTGATTCGAGTAAATATAACTCCCGAGACTAACATGTTCCATCGGCACTTCTTTCTTTTTACCTTTTTTTTTTCATTCGACGTGCCGACCTACGGTTTCCAATAAACCGACGATCTTAAGAACGCGCTTGTGGCCGAGTGAACTTACAGCGGATTTACACGAGTCGAGTGGTGCTGTATCGTGTATCGACTGGCTGTCGATCCGACATTACGTCTGTTGTTTTGCGCCGAACTCGATACTCTGCACTGGTTTACGTAACCGAGAAGAGAAGAATTGGTCACACTGTTGCTCCAATATTGGAAGTCGAACACCGGTGATATCGACACCAACGTTCTGCAGCGGAGACCGTGACGGATATCCCCGCGGAATGTACGAGTTCTTCCACGCCTGGAAAATTTGCCAAGTTATTCGGCCCTTCTTTTCAAATAAAAGAATACACGTTATATCTTTCCTTTTTTTTCCGTTTCAATATCGACATCAATGTGTTAAGACGAATAGCCTGTCGTTCGAGGGTTCGAACTATAAGTCCAAACACGAATCGGTTGTGAAAACACGTTTTTATTTTTCATCTCGCACCGTTCGCACGTTTGTCTCGCAAAGATCCGATCGCGCGACAGTCTAAGCGTACCAGATCATATCCGAATACTGTAACTACTCACAACCAACCGATCAATTCTATTCAATTCAATTCGGATAGAAGAGCTATCTTATCTCTCTGTAAAGATAAAACCTCAAATTTTCGAATCTCTATTTTTACATTTAATCACGAGAACTAGTTTTGAAATATCAAAAACTATAGAGATCGGATTTATTGCCGTTGTACGAATCTCAAAAGCGTAGCGAAACGTAGAAATAAATCAAATGCAGACTTCAAATTCTATTAAAAGAATATCAAATTGTCTCATAAGATCTGGTTATAAAACAGTATTACGTTTGAAAATAAGAACTGAGATCTTCGATAGAAATGCGACTATAAATACGAACCTAGAACGTTCTGGCAAAGAGCCAAAGCTCTATCAATTGTATCGAAATTCTAAAAATGTGTGTGCCAACTTCGCACAGGTGACTACATCATTGAATAAAAATTTCGGATCGTCAGCTTTCTCCGTGCTATCCTTTTCGCAATCATTTTACTTAATCGTGACGAAGTGCTGCGGTAGGTAGGTGTGTTGCTCGTTAATCAGAAGGCGAGTACAAAGCAAATTCCTAAACGGTGCGCTTGGCATGCATTAATCATAATGCAGTAAATGCGAGTGCAAGGGTCGTTATACGACGTGAGCTTGAAACGTAATATTTTCTTTAAGAGCGGTAAACAAAACTCCGTGTTCATTGTTGAATGTGCAACGACGTCGCGTGTTGAAAATGGAGTTTCCATGACTCAACGATATCAGATAGTGTGAAGAGACGCGAAGTGAGACGATGTCACATGCTATGCGAGGGTGTTACACTGTTGTTTCACAGACGCAATGGAAACGCTTTACGAAATGGAACTACGTTCTCATCCCGAGAAAAGCGGCAGATAGTTTGTTTGCCTTTACATGGAATTTCTCGATTATCGCGATTACAAAGTTAGATCGATAAAAGCGAAGGATGATAGGTCCACGCGGACGTGGGTATTACCCAGTTATGTATTGTCCCTTCCATAGCAAAAAAATCTACTCGCAGCTTTTGCCATTCCATCCTTTCCTTACTTTAAAGAAACAACGATTCGAGAAGATAAATGCGCTCGTTTTCTGTAGCTCGACTTCGAGGAAGTCTTAATGCGAAGAACCGCCATTTCTTTAGAGTTTTTGCACCGATTTCTGGTTCCTCTGGTTGGTTACTCGGGAACCACCTTATCTTCAGTTCGCCCGTATTTTATGAAATCCTAAAGCATGATATAATATCTTTGCTTCTAAACGGGAACTGATAGATACCGAGTCGAGCGAGCTTTAGATATCGCTTTGGGACCATATTTAAGCTATTATCTTTTTTTATTGCAGTATAAAATTTTTAAATCATTCATAATCGCAATTTTAATTTAAAATTAAATATGGGATAGGAAATCGTTTTGTTTCATTACACGATAATTAAATTATGAACATTGTTACGCCTGCAGTAATTAATAGCCGAAAAACATTAATCCAATAATTATATTAAATAATATGCAATGAAATAATTGCAAATGTTTTCCGATAACGTGTATCATTATTATTCTGCAAAATTATAAAATACACAAAATTTATGTGTGCTTGCGCGCGCGTTATCCACATTGAAATGTCAATATTGGCTGACAGAATTGCGAGGTATGGACCTCGTGAAATCGCCAGTACCGCGCAGAAAATTTATCGAATTACATTCTATACTTTCGGAACTCGAATACCTTGTATTTCTTGTTCGACCGAAAGGGGACACAGCGTCTTGCTACGATAAATGCTCTCGTTTACCAAAGCTTTAACGTCAGGTCAAAGGTCTGCTTCCCGTCTGTGCAAAACTTTTCACCCTCCTTTATTCTCTTTATTTTTTTGTTGGAAACCACTGTCAAACACAAAGTTCCTCGATACGGTAACTCAGGCAGTCCGTCGCGATACAGCTACCGGTATTCTTGGCGAAAAATATGACAGGTTGGATATTTACGAACGTCTGTGGCGTCGACAAGAAGACTTCGAAATAATCTTGTCTATTGGATTAAAGCGAATATCTACATTGTACAATACAGTGTATGATTGGTTATATTCCAATTTGAAATAAAATAACTTATCATATGAAACTTTTGATTATTATACAATATATATTGTTCCCTTAAAAAAAATATCACAACTCAATAAACATTTTCGAATTATTACCAAGAATGAGTTAAATGAATTTATACTTTATCAATCATAAAAAATTAATTAATTCAACTTTATAACTTCATAGATCATTGAAATCATCATAACAAAAAGAATAGTTTAAAAACAGTCATCACAATTAAAAAAAGATAGTAAAACAAAAATAACGATATATATTTAATTAATAGATTAAGAATATATTTTTTTGGTGCGATATTACGTGATACAGTTAATAAATTTTTATCAAATTGAACAATCGTTTTTTTTTCTTTTCTTTAATTAAGAAAACTTAATTCTTTTTGTGTCATTTTTAAAAATAAAGGAGAGAACAATATGTTATTGTTTATTATATTATATTTAATTATGCTTATTTGATTTTTTTATTTTACATACTATATTTTAAATAATAAAAATAAAATTAAAATGAAATTTCTTTAATTTTGTAATACGTATGTATATTAGATGTATTTTCGATAAAGAAATGCTTTTGCGCGTTTACTAAAAACTTAATTTAATTTTAATAGATCTGTTTTGTCGTATATCTCCGGATACAAAACGTGTCATCTTAAGAAAGAAAATTCACACTATTAATGGTCGAGTCGCTTCCAGCTTTTCCTCCACTATACTCTCTCTGACACTCGCGACAGTACATCTGATTCGAATATATATCCTTGCTTCGTTCTTGCCAGTTCCGATGCAAAGACCTCGAGTCTTTGACGGTTGCGACGAGCAAATATGTGATGGAACGCGAACACGCTTGTAAAGGAGACCGATTTAAATTCCACGAGTGCAACATTTAACACGTTCCCATTCTCACTTATCTCGCGAGCAGACTCTCTTCACTGCAACACGATGATGTATATTTATGCATAGGATCGCGATCATGTGCATAAATATACAATACTTTCAGTAATATTACTGTTTTTGACCGATATTTATAATCAGTGCTTATATTTAACCGCTAAAGTGTAATCTCTTAAAATGTCATATAGGTCAATCATAGAATCGTATTAACATTTTAAGATATTACTTAAGACAAGTATAACATAAAAACTGGCTAAGAATACCGGCCTTCCTTTTAGAATACATATGATAGATAAAATGTCGGCGGACTTTTGTATCGTTTATCAAAAATCCTTGGCAATATTTATAATCGCACATGGGTATGACACATTTTTAATTGTTTTCTATAAACGACACAACAATCGATCGATACTTTAGTCTACAGTGTGCTCTTGCCCAAATTAAAAACTCGCGATGAAGTTGCATTTTTCAATTAATTTTAAATGGGATCTGAATGGATGAAATGGGTTTGAATTTCAATAGACTGGCTCTATATTTCTCATCAGACGCGAAAGAAGAATATATTTGACCAATTGTTTTGCAACATCTTTTGTGAAGGAAAAAAGGAAACCGACGAGAGAATGATGTGCAATTTTACTGGTGAAAACGCGATGAGAGTAAAGGCACGTTAATTGGCGTTCATCTGGAAAAGGTTTACCAACGGTTGGAGTGTCTGCAAGCTCGTAGCTAGGACGTGTGAAATGTCGGCGAGTCAGAAGGGCTAGAGGAGCTAATTACCCCGCAGGAAAAATTCCTTGGCACATGCCGGCCAACGGCGAATCCCGAGGTGACGCGTACTCTCCCGTTGGCGTTTTCATAACTTTTCAACAGGATGTTAATTGGATTCCTTTTTCTCTTCTTAACCTCTATCTCCTATCTCTTTCTCTTTCTCTCTTCTCTCCTCTACTCCCGTTGTCGTATATGCTTGCTCGATGGTGACTTACTTTATTTCAAATTTATTACGTTGCTTAATTGCTGTTTTACGATTCTTTTATTGTCGCGCTGGAAATGCCCGTCACGTCGAACGACAACGAGAAACATGGTTCAGAAGTAAGATTAAAACATAATTTGAAAAAAAAATAAGTTTTAAAAATCGCTCTAATTAAAATTTTTGCCGGAGCTTATGATAACTTGAGGTAGACAAGATGACATTTTAAATCCATGCATTTTAATTAAACCTTTTTATATGAAATGGTATATGAGATTTTATATAAAATTGGTTATATGAGATGGTAATAGAAATTTTGTTAAAATGTTCAAGAAGTAAAATTTTACAAAAATAAAAGTAACAGTAACATTCAAAAACAATTTTAAATTATGTATTATGTAAGTACCTCCTTGACCAATATGTATATTCGGTAATCGGATTTATCGGATTTTATCAAATCACGTTATAAAAGCGACAAATATGTAATTATCGTCGGTGCACTGGATTGCAACCTGTTGGTCACTTGCCATATTTTCTCAAACATCAAATGGCTTTAATATCAGTAAAGGTTCCTTTCGGCAACCTCGGGCAATGAGTCTCAAGTTGATCCTTATAACTCCCGCCTTAAGCACTCGCAATATCTTACGATGGTTTTATAAGAGTGAAGTTGCGAAAGTACGGCGACACGTAACTTTAAAGCGGTACTTATACGAAGCTCGTAAAACTTTCGTGTCATTTTTAGCATAATCGCAATACGTCGAGTAGTTCGTGTTCGAGCGGCTAATTGGGTATTAATGAAAAAGGTAATTATGTGCAGGAAGAAGCTCTGGCAAAGTTACAATTGGCTCCGGCTACTTGGAACAATCTTTGTGAACATTTTCTCATTACTACGTGTAAGAATAACTGAGCAGGAAGTTTCTGCGACATTGTATTTCGAATAATAACGCAAATGGTAATTGCCAAATTCACGTCTGGCTCATTCCAACCGCAATACACTAATATTTATTGTACATGCAGTTGCAAAACCCTCCCAATTTCCATCTTGGATTTACATTACGATCCACTAAAACGTGATTGTATGTAAACTTCTTCATATCTAAAAGAGCGTGTAATTTAAACGAAGCTATTCTGCCTAATTTATTAGTTAAACTTAATTGAATAACAAGAGGAATCGCATGTAAATAATGTTATTTTGATAATTATGTTAAATTGCTTAGGCTAACGTTATAATGTTACGTATTTGATAAATGGCTTTCAATAAAATTTTCTCTCTATTTCTCATATAACTATCCTATTTATATACATCTATCAATATACATATCTATATCTACACATCTAATAATATTACATATCTATCTTTTATCGAACAAATGAATAATTCAAATAAATCTTACCAATAACTGTTAAATTGACTTTGGAGTTTCTCGTCTGGCCAATTTGAAAATCGACACGACACCTGTAGATACCGGCGTCCTCTTCTCTCGTGTTCTCGACGCCTAGTTGCGCCGGTTGCTTGTCCAGCATGAAATAGGCGCGATTCGAGAATACGCTGTTGTCCGACCATCTTTCAGCGACCCCAAACTCCCGATTCCTAGCGTCGATGCTGTAACAAAAAAATCGTATTGATAATAAATGGACGAGCCAGGTATTGACGATGTGAGCTCTTTTGCATTAATCTTCTTTAAAAAATGCACAATCCGCCTCATGGACAATACAGAGGAATACTTGTAATGATGCGTGTTCGTTTCTCTTCTCTCGTTTTCAGGTAAAAGGGAGCTTATGATATTAAGCTGTATCAAAAGTATTTTAGCACAGAATTTGATCGTATTAATGTCGCTAAATTATAAATTCTCTCACCTTTTGATATTACATATTAAAATGTACGTGTAAATGAATTTAGTATGCAATAATGATGATGATAATGCGATAATTTCTGTTTCAGAGATGCGAATCGGAAGATTAAATTGTGTTAGAATTAAAAAGTGCGAATAAAATTCCATTCATCAAGATAAATGCTTTTGTAACGTCATTAAAAAAGTAGGTCGTGCAAAATGTTGTATTATTATGTACACAGAATTTTGCAAGAATATTTTATGACGCAGTCAGCCGTTTACAGTCATGTGAATAATCCGACAGACAGATTTTCGAAATGCTATATTATACTACAGTTTACGATATGTGTCATCTACAATAATAAGCACGAATGAAAATATCTGAAAAATGCGCTCGTTGAATTATAGTGAGAATAATTTCATGGTAGATAAAATACTCGTTACGGGAATTGTTGTAAATACAAAATGCGGCGAACGTTTGCACTGAGGAAACGGACTGCAAAACCGATTGTTTTACCATTCCCGTAAAACAGAGATTTTCCCGTCGCCGCAATGTCGCGTCGTCGGTTTTGCGCCGATCCGCTAACTTTTCTCTTTCTCCCGTCATACAACGAAGTTTTTGCGTTTTTGTCGCAAGATCTTATTTTTTTTTATCGGACGAGTTTCGCTCAAAGCCATTTGATTCGATACGAGGAGGATATTTAAAGCGGCGTAAAAAGTTCTGCAAAGACGCCAGGCGTCTGACGGAGGCGAGGCATTAAAGACGTTGAACAGAGTGTTCTATTTTTGTCTTCTATTTTTACTTTCTTAATGATAATTTTTTTGACACTGTCATCGTTAATCTTTCTTAAAAGATGACGCGACATTTATAGTTTCTAAATAGATATCAAAAAATAAAGAATTTCTGATAAATTAAACTCTAGTAAAGATGAGAGATAACAAAATCATTCTTCAATTAATTTCAAATGGCCCTTACTTCAAAATAGAGTTAAATTAAAATAAGCTATAAAGATAGATGTATTTAAGATATATAAATACGCAAAAATAAATGTATTTTTAGAGATGAGTGATGTATTTTTAACGAGAAAATGTATCGTACTATCAAACCGCTCTCATTCAATCCTGACGTTTTGAATATCGAAATTTTGGCATCGAAAGCATAAAAAAAAAATCGCAAAATGGATTTCGGCTGCCACAGACTTTAACGATTTTCCATCGGTTACGCGGACGGCCACATGTATTCGCATTGTATTTGTCAATTATCAATCGGAATCGATGCTTAATTTTAAAAGATACGTGCGGTTTGGATGGCGATTTTAACGGCAGGCGTCATTACCGCGGTAATTTCGATTAATGTTTATGAGCGTTGTCTCACCGCGACTGGCAGCCATGGACGAATTCATCAGTCCACACGAAGGAATAAATTAAAATCCACGAGGGATTTCCCACTGCATAGTTTAAATCGCGTTCTAACCCCGGCGCGTTATCGCGGCCGTTGTAATTGGCACATAATTAAAGTTCCTCGGCTGATCATTATATACGGGTAATCATTATTTCAAGCCGTGAACGCTATCAAATTGTAATAATTATCCTGCTATAATTGATTTCATTTCACGGCGATTGCGTTTCTCTTTCGCCGTTAATTACCGCCTAATGATTTACATGATGTGACACGGATTGCGATGCAGTTTTTAAATAAAATTTCTCAAATTCTGCTGATCTGCGCGATTAATGCGAATGATATTAACATTCCGGGTTGCAAATATCGGATCCGGCGTGTCGTTCGTATTCCCCATTCGCTCGATTGTTATTGTTTGGGAAAATGCAAGTAATTCACGACTTAACGTCGCGAATAAACGCGTATCCACGCGGAATTCGAACGAACGAATCCGCTTAAAACGCCGCGTTGCTATTTTTCCTGCTTTTTAAGATCCGTTACGCTACCACGTGACGAGTTTCTCAGTACGTGTATCGTAACGTTTGAAAAGGATTTTAAAATCGCGAGCTGAGGACACTCCAGCGTCAGCCGGCGTTTCTGCTTTTCTATGAAAGGAAGCGGATAATGGTGTAGGCGGGGGTGAGAGTTGCATGTTAAGCACACCGTTAAGTGCTTAACCATAATACAGCCACTGCTAATCTGCGTTGCAGATAGAGAGGCTTGTTTATGAAAAATGCAATACAACGTCGGCGTACAATAATTTTAATAAAAAGCGAGGATCTAAAATAGAGTTAGGATTTGCCGAAGGATTAAAGAGAGCTGCTACGGAATGAATTAGTTATTTGTACCTTCCGCTCGCTTTGCGATTCTCGTTCGTAAATTCTTTCTATATCTGATTACGATTCTTTCCCATTTTTAAAAAACTAAGCTACTTACCGCTCGCCATTTTCATTCTGCTCTCTGCATGTGCGATGACGAATTTTTCATATTAATGCATTTAATTGTAATAAATGTTCAATATCGGAGCTGAAACTAGAGTGTGGCTAACTTGCCGCATGTAAAAGATTTAAACCCCGCAAACCCAAAGTTACATGTAACGTACCTATTAGTTGTAATACCCTACTTAATAATATAACTATAATATAAACGTGTTACAGGTATTACAGTTATATTGTTGAGTGGAAAATTATAACTAACAGGTACATTACACGTAACTTGGTGTTTGCTGGAAAGGGACGCAAAAATGGCAATATAAATTCCTATATATTTTAATTCATTCGCTACTAATATTATTTCTTGTTATATTTTACGTGCCGTAAAAGAAATTTTTTTGTTACTAAGGAGCGTATTTTTTTCTTTTGCCTCGGACGCCGAGATGTCTATAGTCTTAGTTCTGTTGTAGATCTTCACATCAAATTATCAATACCGAAATCATCATGCTTCGATTATTTGCATTCCCTATGAAATCGATTCATGAAAGATCCATCGAGCACTTGATTGTACTATCGACGCGATCACAATTCGTACAGACGTATTTCGAAGAGGAACACAATGAAAAATACAACGATCGTTCTCTGTTCAATATTGTCAATGCCAACTCGCGAAGTGAGATTCGATCTCAACGGGAAATACACGTGCGAAACGCGAAACGATCCCAACTTCGAAACGTCCGGAGCGTGACAATGGTGCCATGAGACTTGTTCGAAACGACTAGGCGACTGTGCGAATCAAGGAGAGAAACAAGCGTTTGGTCGGGCGAAAGACGCAAGCGTCAAAACAAAGGCGATTGCTTCTGCCTTTGAACTTGTTATCGTCGTGGTGAAAACGACTGATTGATCTGTCACTTTAATGATATTATCAAAATTATTGACAACAGTTTACAATACTCAGTTTGTCTTCTATTACTTTTGGTTGCCGTGGTAATCATCTGCGATTCTTTAGTGGCGTCCTTGTGATTATTTATCGAAGTTATTTGAAATGCTTGTAAAAGATAATTATAAAATTTAATAGTAATATAAAATTTTGAATATTGAATAATTTTGACATCGAATAATTTATTCGCGAAATTCATTAGCACATTGTCTGCTTAATGAGTTTTGCGTGTCTTACTGTGTACGTCACAGTATAATATATTTATTATCAGAAACATATAACAATGAAATATCGTGTAATATAATATTGAACATGAATGTATATTCTTTTATGGCAAACGACATAAATAACTATTATATAATAATTATTATCTAGCTATTTGTGTTATTTGCTATTCAACATTCTCTATGATCTAATCAGCCTTATGTAATCAATACAATATATAATACAATATTTTATTTATTTGTGATAAACAAAATTATATTGTGGCGTGCAAATAGTGTATTGAAAGAAAAATTTTTAATATTTGTGACTATTATTACATGTTACTGTAATTATTATTACTGCTATAATATTAATAATTATAGTTATATCAACGAATCACATATACATACATTCTTTCATTTTTGGAACAATATTAAATATAGTTGGTCCAAAAAATGACTATGAATTATAGTTAAATTATTTATTAGTTAAGTAATTTAAGTCATTTTTATGATAATAATAACTATATTACAGTAATTATAGTTATTTTCAATTGTGAACTATATACATATGATATAGTTCTATATTAACAAATATATATAGTTATTCTTATAGTAATAATCATAACATTATACCAGTAATAATAATAATAATAATAATGATAACATGTAATTATAGTCACAAAAATAAAAAAATTTTTCTCTTAGGATAAAACTAATAAAACATGCAAAACTCATTAGATAGATAATATGTTAATAGACAGGGTAAAATTTTGAAAAAATCAATTTTTTAATTTTGTAATATTTTAAAAGATATACGTATCGAGAATACATATATGCCAAGTTTTAAACAGATGTTTGGAAAATTGACGGAGTACAGCAGTTTTCGTAGAGCAGTTTTTGTACGACGAAGCGCGGTGGAGCACGAGAGCGCAGGTATAAGCGGCGCGCCAATTCGATCTTCTCGAATTGCACGAGAGGCCATTTGTCAGAGTGTAGAGAGAGGAGGAAAAGTATATTCAGTTGTAATGAAAATAACAATGAAAGCTTTAATCAAGTTGTTTGGAAAATCACACCTAAATCATTATTCAGCGGTACTCCCCCCCATCGTCTAAAATGCCGCCAATGTCGCTACAATATTATTTAACAATGGTCATGTCGCACTTCTGGATGTATTGGAGCTTCCACACATTCAAACTGGCCAAGCAATGTATGATTATTGTCATTATATAGACGAAGAACGTGCATATTGTTGAGCGACAGGCCTATGCTAACACGCACGAAAGTCGCTTAAGCGCTAGAATTGCTTCTGGCATCGATGAAGAAGCGTTTTTAGATGCGGAAGAGCTATTATATAGTCCAGGGATTGCTGAATAACAGTAAGTAATTTAAATTTTTAATTTAATGTGCAGTTAACATATAGTAATCTGAAAGTAAAACTTCAAACGCGTTTTTTTCAAAATCATTTTTTTCAACCTGGTTGATAGTAAATAAAAAAATCAACTCGACCTATATTGACTTGATGTAAATTGAATTTTATTCAGGAAACTTATCTCTATCGCCGGACGTAGCCGTTTTTTAATTAATAAAAATTTCACAATTTTATTCAACTTTTTTGTAACAAAAAAATAGCTATATTCGTTTTTTACTATCATAATTTTTTATTTTTTTGTTTCAGACAGCGTATATAGTCAATTCATTGTCAACGAAGCAAAAGTAACTGTTCAAGATAACCCTTTGGACAGCAGCTTTAATTCTAGTAACCGAGACAAAAAAATTTTTTACGTATTTCAATACTGATAGAACAAACAGACACCATAAAACAAAATACCTGATTTTATTATATATTTAAAAAATTCCCAAAGAACCCCCAGCTTTTCAGGCCTTCACCCTGTCTATAGCTCTTAATGAATTTCGTAAATAAATCATTGGCGAATACATAATTTTCAATTTCATCGTTTGATACTGAATTAAGATACTTTCAACGCGACGGGAATAATTAACCCCAATGTCGCGTATGCAAATTAGCAAAAATCTCGAGATAAGGAGCAATCTGTTTGTTTTCCACATAGTTCACGTAGTTTATGGAGTACGTGAGGGAAAATTAAAATCGCACCGCGATAGGGAAATGCTGGGCGGACGCAATTTTATTGTTCACTGGGATTAACTCGGTTAAGATGCCGCGTCGGCGTTTACGCGTCGATGGAAACTGTCGCGAAATTTCGTTATCTACGAGCGCGTTCATCGCATTTCCCCCGACGAGCACGGAAAAACCGCGCAGCTCAGCCATATCGCCAGCAAACGATCTGACGGCCGGCATACGTGACGTGTAATTAAAATCTGATGCAAAATCATGGGAAACATTTAAATCTGTTTGCAATATCCCAAATAATGGCGCAGGCCACTCGCGACGTGCAAGCGCAAAATATTTGCGCTGCAATTTTTCTTTTCCCTCTTCCTCTCCCTTTCTCGTTTTCCTTTTTTTTTTTAACATTTTTCGTAGACATATATTTTCGATTACATCGCGATACTATCTGTCCTGTCGTTAGTATGTGCATCGCGATGTAACGGATTATATAACACAACCGCGAAATCCAATCCATATTATTTTGGACTGAATCCAAAACAGCGATTAAAAAAGCGTCATTCTGAACCTTCCCTGTCTCTACCAGAATGCAATTCGACACCGCATAATTGATCAAGGATATAAATATTAATACAACCGCGCGACTTTTCATGCAATACGATATTAATGCGATGACAACAGTGATAACAATGATAAATAGTATAACAATGGTAACACTAACATAATTTTTTATCACATTTTCAATATAATTAATTCGTCGCGCCCGTGAAAATGATGATCGCGCAGTTTCTCGACAATGTCCCGACGTTTCGTTCCCGACTTTTTTTTTAACAATCCCTACAAATCGATACTTATGCAATATTCAACGGTGACTCCTGATCGCAAACACGATATGCATTCTTTGAGCCGAGCGAGGAGGAAAATCGAGTTCGAAGACAATTTTCGGATAAAAGCGGACTACCAATCTCGCATTGTGCCGACGGGCTGTTTGCAATCCGTTCCTGTTACGACCAGTAGCAGTAGTTTGCAAATCGCTGTACATACGTGCGTGTCTATGTACGCCCGGACCCGGCATGTGCGCACGTTCGCCTGTGTACGGATTGATTGCACTTTACCTGTAAACTGATGTACCGAGATCCTCGCGATACCAGAGCACAAGATGCACGGAGTCCCCCTCGTGAGTGGTTGATATGTCGCAGGGAAGATAGGTGGAATCTCCGACCAGTGCCACGATGTGTGATATGGGTACTAAACACAGAAACGTGGAAATGGTTAAACGCAGTTAACAGCGAAAGGCATTTTCGGAAAATACGATTAGGAAGGATCTCTATTTTCACGGAGAGGACAGTTTGGTTGAAATATCTAAAAATTGAACTAAATATTGATTTGAAGATAATTCTGTTGGAATATTTATGTAGAACGCTTTTAAGCGTTAATGACAATGCTATAAAAAGTTTTAATATTCTAGCAATTAGTTTGAACATGAGTAGTTATTTTGATGGTACAAACAAAATTATTTTCAGATCAATATTTAGTTAAATAGATACTTCAACAGAACCGTGTTTTCCGTGTAATTTTGAATATTAAATCCTTTTGTAGCATTGCGATAATTGCTTTCATCAGTTGTCAACTTGTAACATTTAAAAATACCAACAACGTTAAACATTGTTTTTTATATGGAAAGGATAGCTTTGCTGAAGTATCTAAAAATTTAACTAGGTAGAGATCTGGAAATAATTTTGTTAAAATAATTATATAGAACGATTGTTGACAATGCTCCAAAAAGCTTTTAACATTCTAGAAATCAGTTTAAGCATTCTACATAATTATTATTTTTGTCCAAACAAAATTATTTTCAGATCTCAATTTAGCTAAATTTTTAGATATTTCAGTAAAATTGATCTTTCCATGTAATTTTGCGGCGAAAATTGTTTTCCTCAGTAACGCGTTAAAAGTACCAACAACAACAATTTAAATTGATTGAAATATTTAATTAAAACTTATGCAGTCAGATTTTTCCAAAAATTGCTTCTCGAAATTAATGCGATTTTTGTAGACGATCACGAGATCGTTATTTTATATCATATGCGATATAAAAAATGTTGCTCGTACGATCAAATGCGATATGTTCACATATTGATAAAAATACAATTTACTCGCACACGGCA
Organism: Mycetomoellerius zeteki; assembly: GCF_001594055.1. Lineage (NCBI taxonomy): Eukaryota > Metazoa > Arthropoda > Insecta > Hymenoptera > Formicidae > Mycetomoellerius > Mycetomoellerius zeteki. The sequence continues at coordinate 1,843,841 of NW_017256594.1, read as the reverse complement.
TATAAATGAATTCATTCTATCAGAATAATTTTTCACTTTGTATGCAATTACATATCGCATTTGTTTTGTTTCCAGGCGAGCTTCACCATGATTATATAATTCGGTGATTCGTGAATGCCCGCGTAATGCGATAAGTATCAGCCTATTATTATTACCCGTTCACGCCAATACATGTGCAACCGCGCTTGATATTAGGATAAACACCTTCATTAATTTGAATTAATTTATTCGCTGTTTGAACAATAACGTTACATTTAGAGAATAGGCGCATTGATACTGACGTTTATATGAAGAACAAAATGAAACCAACGATATTTAATTTTTTCGTATATTATGCAGTTACGCGGCTTTTATTCCCTCTCATTAAATGGTTTTACAGCGGCATATGTAATAACAGCTGTTATTGCACGCATTACGAGCCAGACATTTTACATCCGTTTCGTGAAATAAAGGCTGAGAGGCGCTTTTAGTTATACTTTCGATAAAATATTCCCGGGTGTATATTGTACGAAGCCATACGAAAACTTCGATGCATTCGCGCATATCGTGCTACAATAAGGCCGTAAAAATTCAGCGTGCTACACCGAAGATAAAATTCGGAACGTTGAAGGAACATCACGCGTGAGTTGTTTGCATTACAAAGCGCGGCAATTCTTTTATATGAAATTAACTAATCGCCATTTATTTAACGAATTTTCTCTTTGCGCTTCTCTTGTTCTCTCTCTCTCTCTCTCTCAATGTTTGCGAACGCAGCGGTGACGGTAGAAAATCTCGGGCTATTCATGGAGCTATTTCAGGGAACGTCATCGCTGGAGTTCGTGCTCGCCTCGACATTTCACTGTGTCGCCAATGGACCTTTCCTCTTTTCCTAGCTGCGATCGACAAGATATCCGGCGTTGAAAATATCGGCCGGCAAAGTTTTATCAGAATGCCTCTTATCGGAAATAAAATTTGCGCCAGACTTCTAAAGTGCAAAGCATTCGTTTGCAGGCTCTATGGAGCAGTCCAGTATAAATAACATTTTTTTACAATTACATTGGCCGCTCGATAAAAACGCCTCGGCTCTGTACACTTCTACGTCAATCCTGAAAGCGTATACGCTGGTCTCTATTATTTTCTTATGTAACAGAAAAAATCCATCCGTACACAATACTTGTGCTAGATCTCGGAAAAATGCATAAGCGATGCATGTGACGTTTATAAGTTCGCAATGCAGCTCCACGTTCTTGCACAGACATTTTATGATATGTATTTCAAATATGTGAATGTACATATCGCAAGATGAATTTATTGATCTCGTTGTGTGTATGTATGTATATATATGTATGTGTGTAAATATATATATATATATAAATTCTTTTATATAAAGTATACAAGAGAATTAACGATAAATAATTATTTCTAACGTTTTATTATATAACATATAATAATATTTATATTAAGAATGTAATAATCATAATTAATATATTGAGTGGAAATTAAACCAATAAAAAAATTATTATATAATATAATAATTGTATTTATATTTAAAAAGAGAACACGATTTTCCGAATATAATTTTATTGTTATAATTTTATCGAAATAATTATATAAAATTTTAATAAAATTATAAATTCACAAAATTATTTTTTTAAATATAAATACAATTATAATTCTTTCGATAATTATACAATATAATTATTTCGATAAAATCATAAATTTTTTAAATCGTCTTTTTTCCCCATTGCATAGATACACAAATGAAACTGGATACATACATTGCAACGATTATTAGTCAAACAAAATTCTCTGTAATTATTTCAGTGAAGTCGAAAAATGGTCACAAACGTAAAGTCCATTGAGAGGATTAACAGAGCAAATGTGAATTTGAGAAATCGATTTTGACAGCATATGCTCGTAAATTCGAGGAAAATTCGAGTACTGTGTTTTTTTGCAACTGATCGGATTAACGTCATGTGGTAGACCATCGAGTTTCCTTTATGCAATTGCATCTCACGAACATTTCTACGAATTTACCTAAAAATCGGAACTTAAAGTCACAACGGAATTAGAAATCTCCGCCGAAACGCCCGTTCAGTATATCGCGTTCCCCGAGGCGAATTCTTTTTTTTTCTTGCCTTTTCATTCGCCTCCATGATGCATCGAAGATCTCTGATCGTGGACTAGGTCGTACACTTTAACGGAGGATGATTTCATCGAACCGACAGGTGCACCGAGCAGTTTTGTTGCGCATGTTCGTTGTTCGATGCGCGTAATGGCTTCCGATGTCGTTGATGGTTAGAATATTTCTCTCTTTTGCCAGTCGACTCTACTCTCTTGTCGTTTCCTCTCACCGGGACATCCGCGAGAATGCACTGTGTCGTCGCGTCTGGTATCTAATATAAGCTCTCACGCTCCGCTGGGATCTGAGACAACGTATTTTCTGCACATCGAGAAAACGCGTGTTTTCGTCACACTTCCAGTTCCAGCAAAAGTTCATACCTTTCGAGACACATGTACTTTATATACGTCTTTCCTTCGCGTTACAAAAATAATTATCTCGTATATTTATGTGCATTATTTGACGCATCTTCTCCCAGGATTAATCCTAAAACACATACAATAGGTCTTTCAGACCCAATCAAAATTTTTGTTTGCTTCGTACATAAAAAAAGGAAAAAGAAGAGGTTATTTCATAAAACTTCTGGAATTGCAGGTATATTCCTAAATCTCAGCACTTCAAAATAAAAAAAGGGAGTCTAAAAATATCAATCTCAACCGAAGTTACAGCCTATCAAAGTTACAGTGGGTCTTCCAAACCTATGGTGTGTTTTCAGAATTTTTCGGAAGGTGTGTGTTTTAAGATTAAAGTCTTCATACGAGTTCCGCCAATAATTCGATTTAAAATGTTTCAAAAGTGACGCGCGTAATTGAATAATGAAATTTTCTTTATCACGTAATAATTCAAGCATATATTTTTTCAATAAAATTATTTGCAGATTTAGATCCTTTTTAATTTATTATTATCTACTAAAATAACATAATACTAATTAATAAAGAAAATATTAATACTAATTAATATTCGTATAAAAAATGCTCATTAGCATAAAAAAATTATTAAATTGCTTGTCAATTTAATAAGTGATATTACTGGTTCTGCTCATGAATGCGTTTCAAGACCGAAAAATATTTCGACGCGCAGTTTGCACGGAATCAGATATGTATGAACACTGAGATCCGCTTTGAATATAGAATTTCTCTTTTTTAATTAAATTTATTCTCATTCATCGATATAAATAAAAAAAAATATATATATATGAGATATCGTGTATTTTAGTTTGCAGTATACGTCGTTTCTTAGAGCATTCTATATCGAAAGGACGTACGACGCTCGTGTTTTCCTCGGTCTCGACCAATATTCGCACCCTTCGCCTTTGCTTTACCTCTTGCATCTACCATGATCGTTATAGCGACGTTCGAAAACACGTCTTGACGTTTCGTGCCGTATCAACGACACATGTGCATTATATCGGCGACGTTGCAGGCGTCGCTTGCGTCATGCTGTTTGTCATATCGCGGGAAGCATGTACGCAAACGGCTGTCGTGCAGCAGCGGTAGCAGCCGGGAGCGCACCGTGCAGTCTGAATCGATAATATCAAAGGGAGGAGAGAGAGATAGAGAGAGAACTGGTGTAGGCTTCGGACTTTGCGGCCGGCAGCGCAGGCGGTCCGCTCCGATTTGACCCATATAGTCACCTAACGGCGCAAATCGGCCTAAACGACTATACTTAAACCGAATATTTCGAGGTATGTACATACAAACGCATTCTGCAGCTTGCGATTTCAAATCTTTTCTTATTCAGAAAGACGTAAATAAAATCTAAAAACCTCTGACTTTTTATATTAATACGTTTATAATAGACAGTACAATCGCATATACATTACAGAGAATTGAGTACCAAAAAAATAAAAAGTTAATCGATTTCAGTCGCTGTAATAGTACAAAATGAAAAAGAATAAAAATACTATAGGTATACCTATATAACAAAATAAAACTACGGTCATATTTAAAATCATATAGGTGTTAAATTTAATACTATGGATATTAAATACCGGGCCGGTGTTTATATCATTCTCACCTGTTGGTATAAACATCCAGATGATGTGGATTTAATACTATGGGTATGGATTTAATACTACGAGTGTGAATTTAACGCTGTGGATTTAACATCTTTAAACGATTGGTGTTAAATATTTTGTAAAAAATAAGGTTACATGTAAAAAATTTACATTATCGTATTTATCTTAAACTATAAGTATAGAAAAAGTGTTAGCAATTATAATGCATATCAGCATTGCCGCAAGATTAAAATCATTTCGCGTTTTTACACTTGGCTCAACTGCATTTTAGAAACTACTTTTACAAATCCACACGGAAAGAACAGCACATTGCTGAAATATTTGAAAATTTAGTTAGATCCAAAAATAATTTTATTGAACCATCAAAATAATTATGTAGGGCATTCAAACTAGTTGCTCGAAACTTTTCGCAGCGTGTTCACTGCTCATGCTTGAAATTCTTACGTAATTACTTTAATGAGCAAAATTATTTTCAGGTCCGTATCTAGCTAAACTTGTAAATACTTGAGTAAAATCGTTCTTTTTTTACGCAAGTATATATTTGAATTATAGTTTATATTAAATTATTTTAAACTTTATCCAAATTATTTTCTAGCTTAATCTAAAAGTTCGAAGTACGGCAGCTGTGTTGCTTTTAATGACGAATAAATTTTTATCGATTTTGATTGAGTCGCGTCGGCGCTTCAATACATTGCCAGCAAATAAATGAATATAAAATTCGCTTTACATCTCTTTGGCACTTGTCTGCTCGATATCAATTATAGACCCGATTGAATAATATTTAATGTAACATGAAGTAAATCTTTCACGTGCTCGAATGGAAAGGAACTTAAGCGTACATTTTTGTGCATACGATATATGAATACGTTCATTAACTACTCAATTGAATGCATTAGGAAACGTATTAAATTTACAAATACTTTATCGACGCAAATTATAAGCCGTACCACAGTGCCGCACGAATATTACATCAGATACGAAATATTTAGAACGTTCCCAGGATAAATACCGCCCGGTAACATTCGGCGCTCGGGGAGCAGATAAAAAATGTATTTATAATAATTGAAATGTTTTCGCGGATATACCATGCGATATTACTCGCCACTTGTACAAATTCGTGGATTTATTCGCTGCGGTAGCTTATGTTGCATCATAGATGCGCTCCTGAATAAAGTATGCCTAGCAAAAGCATTTCTTTCCGATCCGTCATTGTTTAATATTTCGACTCGACTTTAACAATTTATACGCAATACACGCCGGCGTTTTTTTTGCCCAGTCTGAAATAGATTGACTGGATGACTCTCTGCATTTTTACTCGCGCGTGATTTTTTTGGGAAATATTACAGCTAATTTTTTAGTTCTGAAATTTCATACCACGGCGACCACTCGATTGCGGTGTTTTGGAAAGGAGTTTGTCGGACGAAATGAAACACAACGTCCGTTGTTCGCGTGCCTGAGTTAAAGCGTACTGTAATGTCGAACACAGCGGAACTGCATTAACGTCGCACGTTAACGTTTTTCAATTTTCGAACAGCTCCCGCGGAACGTTCCGCTCGGTTAAGTTTTTAAAGAGCTTATAACTTTTTAGTCACATTCACCTGTCATTTACAGTTTCCACAACTTGTATGTGACGTCGATTAGCATAGAATGATATATAAATTCCGAGGAGGAAAAATATCGACGCGAAATATCGAACGTAACTTCCTTCCGTGGAACGGAAATACGAGCATCGATTATTTCACAAGTATGCGATGTACACATTTAAGATTAACAAGTTATTTAGTTTGTGAAATGAAACGCGACACGTATTGTTTGCATTGCATTTCTGTCAGAGAATTACATTTGTAATCTCTCTGTTAATTGAAAGATACGCGCACGATTATCAACACTGCGCGTGTTCTATTTACATGTACAGAGAACGTTTCAAATATTCCCAATTTCTGTTACGTTATATTCAAATTTAATAATAGCTTATCGTGAATGGTTATTATCGCACGCGGCGAAAACTATCGACGAGCTACTTAAATTGTCGAGCGGTAATTTATTAATACGATCGCATTGAGAATTCGGTTTGCAGTTCGGGCGGGTTTGACAAAGTTGACGGATTTCGCGGTACGATACTCTCCGCAGCCACATACACTCCATTGGCATGTGCGCGCGCGCAAGACTTATTTAATGATCGGTTTATCTCGCAACATCGACCCTGATACCGGAAATAAGCTTGCAGCATTTCATCCCGGATATATGCGGGCGTAGCCGGAGCTCGTGAGAGCGCGTCTCGGCCACGGTGCGTCCTGAGGGATCCGTCCTTCCTATCCCCGGCCGACCGCGTTGGTTTTGCCAATGTAAATTGACTTGTCAATTTGCACAATGCATAGCAATAAGCGGACACACTGATGTAGCACGTGCTTTAACTTGTGACATCCTCTTGGTTTCACGGACGAGAGGCTACGTAATATCCACTATCACAGAGGTCCCCGTAGAATCCACGAAAGAAGGCTCAAAGATAGTTGAGATGATTCCCCGGCGAATGATAAAAGATTGCTTAATTCGTTACATTTGGTACGATGACGAAATATCCAGACTTCGTAATACTTTGTCACAGTATTTGGTTTGAACGATATAATAGAATTTTTACTTGATTGTAAAATATAAATGTGTTGAATAAATAGTTTAACTCATACAATTGAAGAGTCTGTGATATATTGGACGATCTAAATATATCTATTCGAAGAAATCTATTTGTGATACTTTATCAAAGTATTTGAGTGACATAATTAAATTTTTACTTAATTATAAAATATAAATAAATTAAATAAAATAATTTATCATATATAATTGAAAAGTTTGTGATATATTGAACGAACCAAGTATATCTACTCGTGAATGAATCTATTTGTGATACTTTACCTTTAAGTATTTCAGTGACATAGTCGACTTTTTGATAATTAGAAAATGTAAATGAAATAAATAAATAGTTTAAGTCATATAGAATTAAAAAGTTTGTGGTCCATTGAATAAGCTGATGTATTTACTCGAAAGAATCTATGGTTCTCATGCAATCTTAGAAATTATTTCATTGAGTTGCTTGTATAATTGAACCTTTGATTAAAGCGTGATTAAAATTAGCATAATATTGTTGCGCGACGTATATTATTCAGGAAATTAGATAGTGCAAGGATTTAATTGGTTGATTACGACGACGCGACGGTGGAGAACGCGCTTGCGTCGACCGGAGACGACATTCCCCATCGAGCGGAACTCGCGGTGTTTCCTTATTGGACGGATGATATTCTGTCAAAATATTTTCCATCCAACCCTCGTGGCGTGTATTTCATTTTTCTTAGCCGAACTTAATTTTTCGAAGACGTCGATACTGTCGGTCCCCGGGAGCATTTTTCACCAAACAATCTCTCCGAGCACGTCACGCTCTCTTATTCCGTCCGTCATTCTGCGCGACATTTCTATATTCTTCGATATATCCCAACTCGATTTGCACACGCATTATATTCGGTATGCCACTATAGACGTGACTAATCCTTGTGACAGTTGATGTTAATATTTCAACGTGATAACGATATCGCACTCGAATTATCTGGGTATTATCTCATTGTCCGCGGCATATCGATACAAAACAATAAATCATATTGTTATAATGTTATTATTTTATGCGAAAAACTTAATTATTTTAAAATATTATTAAATATTTTTAAAAAGCTCCTTTAGTCTCTTTCAGAATTTCTGATTACATGCTTTTCACATCAGAGAATAGCAACGTATGAGTCGTATTAAGAGTAAGGCGATGGAAACGCAAAGCATAAATCTCGAATAACGCCGCATCAACTGATAAAACAGTGCATCATACGTACGCAGCTTTGCAATCAGGTTGAAGCCATTTGTGGTTGGGGTTTTGTGGCGAAACTCAAAGAGAAATCTCTGATTTTCATTTTCCATATCTGTATCCATTTTAATTATATTTCTCACAGTGGGTATACACAGCGGAAGGACCACTCTTACTGTAAATCCCCGAGCATCAACCATACTCGACACACTTCCATGCAACTTATTTATCAGTCGGAATATTTGATAGCAATTTAAATTATTCATGCATGTCATATTGAGAACAACTTATACCAGTGCGACTGTTGCGTCGGTGCTGTCATTCTTCATTTATCTGTAAATGCACCGCGCAGCTACTAAGCTCTCTGATCATAAAGGAAATCTATACATTTCCCCGGAATTAGCGTTGCAAAGGATACGCGTTGAATATCGCAGATTTGTCCAATTTTCGAATTATAAACGGAAAATCTTCATTATACATGCGTTAAAAAAATCTTTTCATTTAAGTATGTCCATTTCTATCAAGATTAACTTTAATCTCGATTTAATTGACTCTTTTTATTCTTTTTCTAATTCTTAAAATTACTGTAGAAAAAGATGAAAAGTAAATTAAATCAAGATTGAAGTTAATCTACATTGATAGAAACGTAAGAACGTATTTTTGTTTATTATTAAATGTTTATATCTACCTATTATTTCTCTCTCTCCCTCTTTCTCTCAATGTGTTTGATTCTACATCCTTTCCCTATCTATATAAAATGCGCTGCATTACTAATAAAATGTTACTCATAATATTATTATATAATTTTATTTATAATTAGTACATGCTTTCAAGCATGCCTCATATTTACGTTACAAAATCACATCATCGTGATAACCTGCGATGCGCATATACAAAACTGTGGCGTAGATCAGTGACATGGCAAACTGTTATTTTTGCATAGCGTCACATACATGAGTGACGTTGATTAATCGTATAAGCCGAACGATCTCTATCTCTGCACAGCGATAATAATTGAATTGGCAAACATTTACTTCATCAACGTAAAGCGATAGCCACGTGCAAATTGTTTTTCTACTCTTTTCGACAAAATTAAATTGCACCATGAAAAATCTACGGAAGCGTACAACAGCTTTCTAAATGGAGCTGGAGAATTATTTCTGATTTATAGATATCCCTTGGTGGCGATGGTAATAATTTATGCAATTAATCGTTAGCCTGCCCTCGTTTCTGCCGGATTCTGTGTGCCGGATTGAACGCCGGATTCGTATAAGAAAAGGTGAACAGCCGTCGCTGGAATATTTCCAAACGGTTTAAATACGAACTCTCGCTCTGCTGCGAATCGTCAATAAAACTATACCTCGGAGCAGGTTATAAATCTTGTCCTCCAGCTTACAGCTTAATCATCAAAAAATGCTGACAGCCGATGGTGATTTATGCAGTATTGAAATCTACGATCGTGTTAAATGAAAATACGGTTGGCAGTGCCATTAGTCGACCGGTAGCAGCTGAATTCTACCGCATCAGATATATTTCGGAATGTCAGAATAATATGCCGGATGTAATAAATTAATATAAACAGTGTGTTCATAATTGAATAATGCGAATATAACGTCGCTGGTAAATGTAAATAATTAAAGAGAAGAGAGGATGTGAAATAGAAATCCTATCATTATTGGCATCTGAATTAATTTTATAATATTTAATACTATGTATATGCTTCTGATAATCAAAGAGGCAAGAAATAATATGTAAAACAATATATAAAACAATTATACTTTTTCCTTTTATTATTATGCACGCAATCCAACTGTAATTAAATTTCGGTATCGGTAATCGAAGTTAACAACCACCACAATAATGATTGCTCGATTTTAAGTCCGTGTTACATATAGTATAAAAAAGTAAATGAAAGGCGTCAATGAGCGACTACATCGGCGCTTTATGGACGCGATGGCATATTTACGACTCTACAACGCTGTAAAAATGTTGCGGAAGAAACTGGGGAGTATGTATCATCACGAAATAGTGGATCCGTAAATTTGATAAGTGTGTTCCACCCCTTCGTGCGACTTCCTCGCGAATATGGAGGAGTTTGTCATATAAGTGATTCGCAAATCACGATAATGCGACGCCGTGGTAGAAGTCCGTCGTAAAATCGGCGGACTTGGCCAACGAGTAAGCTCGGTTGGATCTTTCGTGTATGTTCTTAGACTGGCATGCGGTATCCTGTCATCATCGCGGATTTCGTGGGTTTCTTTTGTCGTTTTCGGGTTTGTACTTTACGACCTCGTCTTACGAACCAGCATCCCAGAGACGATTACCTTCATGTTTACCGAGTTTTATTACGTACATCAGCTACAGATCGCACCAATATATATTTTCTCCTGTAAAAACACGCCTTTGGAGAAATGATTATACGACCAAAATTCAAAACTCGAGTTTACATGTCGATCAAAAATATGGATGGCTTGAGAATTATGTTGAATATTTACGGTCGGATCGACCGAGCAGTTAACTGCGTTTACGCTCCATAAAAGTACATTCGTAATGTTAGCGTTACATGCTTTTGCGCGGGAATATATCGTCGAGACACCAAATTAAGTCGTAAGAGAGATTAAAAGAGAAAGGAGGGAGATAAAAAGAATACAGAAGTAGCGCAGTAGTAACTCCTTTAGTCAGACAATGAGGCTCCCGTTACAAAATGAAGCACCGCATGCTCGTGATGTGGAAAATTCACGGACGGTTCTAATGCGGTCGATTGGAGATAATGGAAGAAAATTTGAGAATGGATTGGTTACCACGAAGGGGGCCTATTGTCCGTTACCCGCGCGTGGCTAGAGACAGCGGGGTCATTATCCTCGTGTTGTCGATTGCATAGAAGAATAACCGTCGTTCCGCTCTTGACGACGATATTGACGTTGTCCCGTTAATTCCCTTTGACTGGACGCACTGGACCAACAACGCCACGTCCGAGAGAGAGAGAGAGAGAGAGAGAGAGAGAGAGAGAGAGAGAGA
>NW_017256594.1:1826744-1832113 GCF_001594055.1 Mycetomoellerius zeteki | reverse complement strand
GAGAGAGAGAGAGAGAGAGAGAGAGAGAGAGAGCTGGCAATTCCATTTGCAGAATTTACCGAGTCAACTCCGACTCTCTACTCGAGAATATCGGCCGCAACGCGTTGGCCCGATTTCCATGGCAACGCAGTTGGTTCAGAATGGTATCGACTTTGATCTTAAGTCGGATGATTGTCACACGACGACCGTCATGTCGCGAAGCCAGGACCCGGTCTACCACTCTCCTTGTGCCGATGCCGTTAGCTTCGATTGGCCGCGATCGACTCGCTTTGGCTTTACACCGCGATCGACTAGCCGCGCACGACCAAGTGCCATGCACCTTCCTTTCGTGTTAAACGAGACAATATGCAGTTCACCGTCAGTTTAGCAGCAGTTCAATTCAGATATAACGTGCGCGACATCATGGATAGGTACAAGCAGTGTCGAGCTCGTAGAGAGATCTGATAGAAAGAGTATAATATGGAAACATTGTTCTCTCGTGTAAGCGTATGAAAAGTGTTTTCAATTTTCATATCATTATATTGTCCGCCGTTGTGTTAGATATTATAGAAGTTTTTAAGGTCGAAAATAGAATGTCTAGACTTCTAGTGATAATCTTAGTATTGATTTATACTCAATGAAACGCAAATTACTAAAAATATTAAAAATTACTGAAAATTACTAAAAATACATTTCTAAGTTGATCAAAACAAAGAAAAAACTATTTGTAAAAATATCACTCCATTTAAATCATCATTTAAAGACTGACTAATCAAATTGTCGTTTCTTCTAATAAAACACGATATGTTTCACAATATACATCAGAAGATATATTTTAAGACAAATAAAAATAAAATAAAAATTGACGTGTTAGTCATAAGAGAAAAATATTCAATAAACGATAGAAATAACTATGTACATTCCAGAAAATAGAATTTAGATCAGTTTTATTAGGTACAGCATATCTGTTCTGTAAGAGGTACAATTGTGAAGAGAATAGAAAGTAACGATCCATTTTCGCGAAAGTCATTTCTTGGATAACCCGTTCTCGGACTTTCTTTCCATTTTAGCCCTTTCTTGACCCGCTATACAATATCATAAAAGGAGATGGTGAGAGAACACGATCGTAAAAGAACAAAACTTTATATATCCGTACAGAATTTAATCCATTTTAAAATAAATAACGCTATTGCCAATTAATTTAAGACAAATAAATGAACAAAACGAGGGAAAACTTGCCCAAGGGTCTCTTTCACTCCAGTTGAATACGCTATTAAATGAGATAAACATCCGATACATTCTAGTAAGGGCACGCTCGAGCTGGTCATCGGAGGTTCTCACGATTACATTTATCGGATTGCGATCGGTTCTACGATACAAACCCTGGGGACAATTCTTATACGAGACTGAACGTTGTGAGACGATCGTACCGTATCCTTAGTCGCCGAAGATATTTTTAAATCTCCGCGAGATACAGCTTGCGATTCGATTATGTCGCGCAGTTTATCGTCGCTGCAAGGTGCATATTCGGCATACAAACGATCCCAGCATATGAAACCGGTTGTAAATCGGCGTAAAGCAAGGAATATCGCGAGATCTGGAATTTGTGTGAGCGCGAGTTATGACCGTACCATCGAGAAAACGAGATATTCAATTCCGCGTCGAAGAGATCGTTTCAGAGATCGAAATATTGCATAAATAACACTTTGAATCTTAATTCTTTTTTCAAACAGAATGAAATTTCCACAGAATAGAAATTAGCTGCGACAGAAATGAATCATCTTTTTTATACTCATAATACAAAAAATGGAAATTAGTATTCTTTTTAAAAATAAAGAAAAAAAGAACATGATTAATAGTATATATGATAAAATATTTTTTAGATCTTTTAATTATTTTTTTATCTTTCAAGCAGAATAAAATTTTCACGGGATGGAAATTAGCCGCGATAAAAATTATTCTTTTAGAGCCGCAATATAAAAAAAATCGAAATTAATTTTTCTTTTTAGAAATGATTGAAGAAAATGAAGTATATGAGAGGGGATACTCACGCAAGGCAAGTCTCATAAACGTTTCGAAACTCCACGTTCATTATATGGTAAGCTGCATTTTACGTTAGAACGAAGCAAAACCGATTACCCGTATCAAAGGCAATCTGCATGCAACTGATTACTCCGTGAAATCTTTGCCCTCTCGAAGAACTCAAGGGATGGAAAAACGCGAGGTCATCCTAGCTGTATATCGCGCGGGTATCTCGGTCATATTCTTATAGAAGATGAAAGACTGGATTTAACCATTTGCGTGCCGTCGAGTATAAGAAATATGAACGGCGCTTTGAAACGGTCGCACATATATCCGGTCTGTATATCCGTATACCATCCCGCATGGCCGTGGATTCCTGATATACATCCGCAGGGACACGATTTCGAGATAGCCGCTAGTCGAGCGTGCAATTTACGACGAGGATTATGTGAAGCGCACAGCTCGTAAAAGTAAAGGCATCCGACGCGGAATTCGAGTGTCAATTGTGAAGAGAAATAAACATGGGAAGGAACAGCGGTATCTCGATAATCTTAAGTGCCATCTCCTTTAATTCCGTGTTAAGCGTTCATTTATGCGACAATCGTCTCCCATTTCCATAGCACGGCGAATCTTTCTGCAAACGCGGCTCAATCATGTCGCGCGCGCGCGAACGTACCGTATTATTGACGGAACAATTGCGCGATTATTCGTGCACGGGGGCTGATTGATTAGCGTGATAAGCGAATTGAGATCGTAGCTGCAATTAATTAGAGGATATCGCTGATTATATGCGACTCGCATTTAGTTATTGCAAGTCTATTGAAGGAATTGGATATTTTGCATTTTCTCCACTTACGCTTTTACGATCGAGTTTTTTCATGATATGTATTGTTTACTAAAAATAAAACACCATTCTATGCACGAATTTATACTCTGTATGAAGAGATGCTTAAAAATTATAAAGTAATTATACATTTATAATGCAATGCTATCAATACAAGATCTAATCCCTTAAGAAAAAGAACTGATTAGTGTTCTAATAAACTGTTTTACTATAATATTATAAGATTTCATCAATTACTGATGCAGTTATCATCAGTTGCTGATAAAGCCAATCAGTTTATTGGAACACTAATCAGTTCTTTTTCCTAAGGGATAAAATCTTATCCTCCAATATTACATAAACTTAATCTTCCGTCTGCAATCTGAGTCTTTTTGGTACAAACAGAATTTCGCTTAAACTCCGAAATAAAAGAGTTCGGTTCCCCCTTCTAAAAGATCTTGTTAAAAAATTATTTAATAAATTGTAGATTAAATTTAAACCGATGAGAATAAAAGAGAATTAAAAAATAAGAAAGATTCCTATTTTCGATCAAAGCGGATTTATTTGATAATGTAATAAAGATGTCGAAAGGTAATTTTTTTCCATTTTTTTAAAGCTCCTAAAACAGTGAAAAATCTTGAGCTGAAGGAACTAAATATAAAAATATGACTGCAAATAGAAGGTTAAAGCATTCAGTAAAATTACGGTTATTGCATACTTTATAAAGTTTTATATTTTCTTAATTTTAATTTCTTAATTTCAATAATTTTTAATATTAATTACAAGTTGCATCACGGATAAAAAAAGTCGATATTACGATCGAAGTCGTTTAAATCTGCAATGGACTATTAAAAAGTCTGCTTCTGCTCTCTGCATACACGAGGATGCTTTTTGGCGTTTGTGTGGGTAAAGCATTAGGAATAGAGAAGCTATTGTATTAGAATCATCCATTTAGATAATCCAAAGTTATGTCGATTCTCGTCTCTGGAACTGCACGCTCGTTAAAAGACGATCGCTTTCTGTTTTCCGTCCCTAAGGTGCACTTCCGGAACATTCGCAAATTCGTATCACTTATATCGCGTGCCTTCGAGCTAAAAGTGTATGAGTACAGCGAGTAGTAAAAGGAAAAAAAAGCGGAAACAAAGATTTCGTAGAACTCTTTCGAACTTACACGCAAAGCCACACTCTTGCCTTTCCTGTTGTTGCCGCTTTGATTTTTAAGAATCTGAAATTAACTTGCAATCTACAAAAGTACGTTATAGTTCGTAGATTATTCGGAACTTTTGCCTACGTTAAAACAACTCTCTTTTTCGTTAGAGTCGACGTGACGTTAAACGCATACAGCTTGCTTTACATTTTTGTAGTAATTAAAAAACCTTTCAGGTTTAGGCGAAACCAAATGTGTGCCACATCAAAAAAACATAAAAAAAACATGGAAAATATTCGCGTTCTATTCCACGCAGTTTATTTTATTCTCATCTAATTTTTTATCTGGTCTCGATATTTTAACATACTTCCACGGCTGTCACGTCAAAATAAATTAATTAAAAAATTTATAAAAGGATTTTGGATATATATTCATATAGGGGAACATGGTGTTCATATAGTGGAACATTCCTTTGACCATTTGAATTTATAAAAAATCTATTGGATATTTTTAAAAAAGTAAAAAAATGTAGTTTGTAGTACGAATACCAGAGGTGTTTTATAACTTATAATTATAACAATGAATAGAATTATACTCCTGTGAAAAATCATTTATTGTTTTCAAGCGTTCGAATGAAGTAATTTCAAGATGCTTTTTAATCTCATAAAATGTTGTACAATATGTATTTTGTCTTATGTTGGAATTGCCTAAAATGATAAATAGGTATTCAGAAAAAATTATTTAAAACTTAATACTGTCAATCTTAACCTATAATTTATAAAAGTAATTTATAAAAGTATTTATAAAAGTAAATAGTACTAAATAGAAATAAGCAAGCGTTGTACTTTTAACCATTGATATTATACCTTTGACCAGTCAATACGACATCGGATAATCATTTAGTTCTAACTATCTCACCTCCAATATTAATATAAATTATGCTCATTAGATGCGATTTTGAATGAAATGAACGAAGGATATTATTTTTGCCAGATTCAATCGTTTCATGCAAAAACGGAAATCGCGTCTTTGTATGGCAAAGTTTATTTTTATATACTTTATATATAAAGTTGTATATGGTGTAAAAAGACATTAAAAATATAAATAAAATTAAACTTTTGTTGAATATCTTATCTTTATACGCACATTTTACACATTGGTTAAAGATACAACACTCTCTGGTCAGAGGTACAACATGGGTGTTGTACCTTTGACCAAAATTCAATTTTTTTTCTATTGTAAAAGAAGATGTACAAAACATAACAATTTAAATCTATAAAAAATATATTAAATATGTTATTGTCAACACTTCAAAGAATATTTTAGAATTTTTTTGAATTTTTAGACATCAAAATACAGCTTGCACAAGAAAAAATGGTCAAAGGTACACCACTTTCC
>NW_017256594.1:1821619-1826728 GCF_001594055.1 Mycetomoellerius zeteki | reverse complement strand
CCTACATTGAAACATCTGTTATTGTATATATATATATATCTCTGTCGGCAATATGAAATTTTCGCTCTTCACCTGCAACCTAGATCGAATTTCAGTACAGATTTTTATATTGTTTCAAATTGTATAACAATCTTAAAAAATTTTTACATACATCTGAAGGTTTTAACAACAAGTTTCTATTATCATAAAAGTTAGGATTGTATATTTTGTAGATTTAAATTTATCTTATACCAGAATTCATAATAAAATTGATTGTGTCTTTAAAGTTCAACATTGCCGGCGAAGAAATATTATTCCAATTACATTAGAAGAGCAATAATAGAATAAGAGATAGAAAGTAGGGCAATAAGTATTTAAAGTACGAGAATGTGTGAGAAAGGATGGATGATGGTATGGATGGATGAGTGAGTGATGTATGAGTGAAGTAGAAATAATGTATGTAAACCAAATTTCCTTCTTAGCTATATGTAAATGCTGAAGAGAGTTCAAAATTCTAATTTTAATAGATTCTATTATTTCAATCATATACTAAAACATATAGTAAAACATGTTTGCACATGTGATTTTTTTCAATAACAATCATGACATACTATGTGAAAATCTATGCAACCTGTGGCGATGTATTATCGAGAGAAATTCGTCTTATTAGAGAGGACTACTGTTCCGGAGGGTTGCAAATGCGCCGCCGCGGAAATAACAACTGCAGCAGTGCGTGCACGCTCGGGGGTCGTAAAGCTTTGCCGTACGTGAAAGAGGGAGAAGGGGAAAAAAAGAAATATGTATACGCGCGCGAATGCGCGCCTCTGGAAATAATTAGAAGATGCCCTCTATAAATGGAACTCGTGAAATGTGGGCGATGCGGAGTTTCATTAACCCCAGCATCATGTTTCCCGCCCGGTTCGCGGCAACTGCGTCGAGGGTGATTTTTCTTTTATTCTCGCCCCGTGTCCCAACACACGCCCGCACATACACACAGTCACTCCCTTTCGCGGTGTCACTCGGCGGTGGCGCCAATACTCGTCCGCTCAATTTCCGATACTGGAAAAAAACCCTCTTCAAACGCCCCCGCTATTTTTTTGTCATCTCTCTCGCGACAGGTCGGAGAGGGGAGTCGCGCAATTAGTTTTGCGACGCGCACGTCCCATCTCCATATGACAATCCTGTGTATAGCCGGTGAATCTGATGGACTCAATCGTCCCTTCAGGCTTATTTATGCAAGAACGTGTCTCGTCCAACACATGCTGTCAAAGCTATAATATTTTCTTTCCTCAAAATGAAATTTTTCGAAATATATTCTCTTCCGTTTTACGAATGAATAATCCCAAAATTGTGGTGAGCCACGTCGTAATATCTGTTACGATTTTATTTAAAACTTGTCGTCAAATATATATTAGAGCTTATCTGATAAGGACTTTTGCTATTCTTCGTTAAATAGACAATGTTAACATTTCAGAGATATCAGATCGCTTGCCAGACGACTATGTATAAAACGATGTTTTATGATGTTTCAAGTACGATCTTGTATGTCTCGAGGGGAAATGTTCCATTATTAATTAGAATTCTCCGGATGTCTCGTGAAATATCATAAGTACTTACAATTTATCTTAGGAATATCTTTCAGGGAGACGACACGCGTTTACAGCGACATGTAGATATATAATGATATTTCTGGAGATGGCAAAAGGAATAATAGCACGAATATTTTTAGTGTGTGAGTAGCGAAAGTCAGCGCGCGTACACCGTCTAAATAATTCTATTCGCTAGACCCTGGCATATAGTTTACGATTCCTGACTAAGAGATTCCCTGAGCGGTGAGGTTTCGGTGCAGCGACCTTAATAGGCGCCAGTTTGCGGTTATGACTTAGGCTAAGGCAGATATAATTTCGCGGCTGTTAACGCAACGGTCTCGTAAGAGAAGCGTCGCTATCTCGAGGCACGTTTCTGATAAAAATCACGGTGCACCGTTCCACGACGGACTCTTTTTTCTTCTCGGTCCCGTTGTATATCTCTTTTCTCGCTTTCCATTCCTTCTTTTCTGGATAGCGACACGCCATCCAGAAGACAAACCCATTTGCTGCTACTCTCCTCCTCTCTCCCTCACCCCCTACGTGCAGAGATAACGTGCCCTCGGCGTGGCCAGCACATCTTACTATGCTATTCTCGCCGGGTCTCCTTCGTATTCGCCGCATTCTCGCTTCCAAGTTCTCTTCTACCTTCGAGCCACATTCAATTTGCCGGCGACCTCGTATCGTAATTCCATTCGGCGAAAGTCCGCTGAGATTCTCTCGTTAAATCGGTGTCCATCAGACGCGACGTTAGTGCGTGGACAAGAGGCGAGACAAGAACGATAAAAATAAATTAAACGTGATCCCTCGGTCGCAGATTCGCCTAGACCGAACAAATTGTACAGTTCGAGCATCACATACATGTGAAGGGTATATACGAAGGTGAATGGGTGGCTTGCCTCCTACGATCGATCAGAACGATGAAGACGCCGGTTCGCGAGGAAGCGCCTGCGTTTAGCTTAGTTTATAATCCCCCTTTCCAGAGATAAACTCATACATAATTTAGCAGGGCTCACATAAAAAGCAGCAAAATTATTCTGAATTAGGAACGTTTTTAGTTTTCACATCTCCGGTAATTTCCATATCTGAGATATTTATTTAAAAATCCGGGACTTTTTCCTTCCTCGTTGATGCAGATTTATGTAAAAATGGCAAATATTTGGACATACCGCAGCAAATTGTAATTTCTCGCAATTTTTTGAAGATTTTCGTGCCATTTCATCCGATACTTCGCGCCAGGTTTTAATTCTAATCGCTTTTGCTTTTAACACAAATATTTAAATAAAACAAATGTTTAGTTTGCATCAAGTTACAGCGATTTCGAGGAAACCGATTAATGAGTTGTGTCAAGAATTTTTGCGGGATGCACGTATGCGAGATCTGTTTGTTTGATACATGAAATCGTCCGCTTCTAGATGCGATGGGGTTTTCATTACGCGAAACAATTTTCGAAATGGCGAGCGCACAGTGCCCACGTATTCTAGAACCTTTAACCCGCCATTGAAAAATCGCTCGTATCCGCGTCACGGAATGCGCGTTACATCGAACGGTCGAAATAGCTCACGTAGCTCGCAATCCGTTGAGCGAGAGACAATGCGCCGCCGATGGAAAATCGCGAGTCGAAAAACGAACGCTCGAACGAACTTCCGCGCTCGTTCGAAATAATCGGAACGCGGAACGGCGCGAACGCGTGAAGGCGCTCGAAAACACCATGAAACGATCGCGATAAATCAGATACCGTGTTATTGTTGCGATGGTTTAGTTTCCCCGGTGAAATATCTAACGATGATGATGATTATGATAATGCAACGTTCGTGACACATCGCAATCTACGTCGGGCAGTGTCTATGAATTCGCAGCGATTAGACGAACGGTTGATTATCGTAAATCTTTTAAGTTTATTCGTGCCGGCATACATTCGCGCGTGTATCCACGTGAACACGAACACTCCGTCGACACATAGGGGAAAGTTGCCGAATGCGTACCATTTAACCTATTTTTTACTATATTTTCCATTTGGCACTGTTTTATATGCAAATGAAATTGTAGCTTGAGGTTTTGGACGCTTATTATTACATGTTTAACTTTTCACCAATAACAAAAGTACGCATTCGGCAACTCTCCCCTATGATAAGAAGTAAGAGATGAAGGAAATATCGTGCGTTTCTTTAGAATTCATGAAAACAGGTGATTCAGGAATGAAATGTCGATAGATTTTAAAAATTGACAAGATATATATACTCAGATAAATTAAAAATTCATGAATCCGGAAAACATTCGTCAAGTTTTCGTGACTGAAATTTGGTTCCACAAATATAAGATATAATTTAAATCTCGGTTCAACTTACTCTTCATCTTTTTCCAATTCTAAAATTGGCAAAACATGAGGAGTAAGTTGGACCAAGATTAAAGTTAATCTTACACTTGTGGAACCAGGCTGAAGACACAAGAAACTCTGGTTAAGCCATTGACCATATACACATGAACTGCTAGCAGCTGCCACTATTCCTATATATACAATGCTTTGAACTTTTGAAAATGAAAATTGTTGAAATAAAGATGTCTATGTTATATAAAATGTGAAAATAAGGATGAAACTGTATTCGTTTTTAATTTGAATGTTAGGTCATATAAATTTAAATCATCGTTAGTAAAATGATGGATGTTTATAATGTTTTAGGTATCTTAAAATTTTTTATTCTTGATTTATATGTTTAAATGCCGATCGGCATTTAGACTGCGCGCGGGTTGGTGAAATAAGGAACAGGAATCAAGCTGAAAATCGACCGAAATGTGCAACTAAATCTCAGCTCTGGTTTAAGTGAAGGCATAATATTATATCAGATATGAAGTTGGCATTAGCAATTTATATAAGTATATGATTGAAGGGTTAAACATAGAAAATGTTTTATAAGTATTATGTAGATGCAGTTTTTGCTCTCTATAAGGCGTAAATAAAGTCCGATCGTAAAACCGAAGGTGTGTGTCGTTGGAAAGATCATTTAATTTCCTTTATTTTTACTTCAGACCATTTTAACGTATCACCTGTGTTAAACTATAATGGAAAATGTATAAACGCTTTTTCCGGTCCGGAACTATTGGTTCCAAATCGAACCATCCCCTGGTTCAAATCGAACACTTCTATTTTTATAGACTTTTAGGTAGAATTTTAAAATATTTTAATGTATTTTTTTGTTAGTATTGAGTAAATACGAGCGATTTGACAGTCAAGATAAAAATTTTATTCAGAAAAAAAATTACTGACAGTTTATATTATTAGTTTATATTATTAGAATTGAAATCAATAAAACTCAATTAATCTGAGTCTGACGACTCATGATATTTTACTAATTTAATTCCTGGGACCAGATCTGGCCGATCATCAATACTACAAGTTATCTATTGTACTGTCCAATTTGGACACGGGTCTTTTCGAACTTTGGAACAAATTTTACAATAAACCGCAAAAGTGATCACAAAATGCTTGATATTTTTTAATTCTACACTCTTTAATTATCTTAAATCAATTACCTTTCAAATTTTT
>NW_017256594.1:1802936-1821581 GCF_001594055.1 Mycetomoellerius zeteki | reverse complement strand
AAAAAATTTTCACACAATAGCTGAAAATACATATTTGCGTCTATTCTATGAATATTATGACAGAGAACTGTCAAACTGCTGTCATATGTTCGGTGTCTATAAAGACTTTACATTATAAATAATACGCAAATCTGCCTAAGTGTATTCATTTAAATTAAAAAGATCCTATTTGGAACACGGTCCGATTTAGACCACTCTCCCCTCTATATATATATATATATATATATAATTTTTCGCCAATGTTGGACTTTAAAAATAGTCGATTTTTTATTGTAAAAATTCTGGTAGATAAATTTAAATCCCTAAAAAATAAGTAAAATATAATTCAACTTCTATGGTAGTAAAAACTCGTTGTAAAGCTTCAACAAATACCTATATATAAGAATTTTTTCAGATTTTTATAGCAGTCCAGAACAATATAAAAATCTGAAGTTCGAAGATCCAGATTACGGACGAGAGGTAACAATTTCACACTGCCGAGAGATAATTTGCATTTTTGCTTGAATTAAACGAGCTGACATTAGAGAATTTTCATTGCGTACCATACGAACGGTATGGTAATTCGTAGTCAAAGAGACGTGGTGCAATTACGGCACCACACCCAAGACCAATTCTGATACGAATGCTTGATGTTCTCTACGGCTGATGTCGGTGTGTCCACGCCAAATTCCAGAGTGCAATCGTTCGAGAGAAAACGCTGTGCAAATTCGAGAATACGTTGCTGGCTGTTGCTGCAAAGGGCATTCGACGCGCCGGAAATGTTCGTTATCACACCATCGTTCGAGCTGTGAAAGCGCGTGGGAAACACGGCATGTGCGACGCGACGCTGAATGGCACCCTAAACGCGCGACGTCTCGCGCAACGGACACGGTGAATATCACTTTTGGTGCGAGGACGTTTATCGGATGTTACACGCGTTCTCCCAGTCGGAACATATTTCAGACATGTCAGGCCGAAAGCCCGGTTTTATCCCACTCCGGTCCGAAGAGTACGGCGCTGGTCGCTGTTGCGGCTCACAGTCGCCTTGTAACCCACAACAGCTAAGCCTAGGAAGGATTAGACGAAACGGGAACGAGATGCCTTGGGAATAACGCAGCTTGGTCTCTCCAAGCCACGGGCTACTCCATAAACATTGGTTCCGGTATCGAGATGTCGACGTTAATGGCGTGTCGCGTAATATCCATATGCATAGCCCTGTAAGAAGTCAGGAGTTAACCGAATGGCTGGTGGCTCTCACGGCTGTACTCTGCGTCACCGTTAGAACAATTAAACAAGATTTCTATGCTTAATAAAGCACAAATGACGTCTCGCCGCAGCAATATAGTATAACTTATGACACTACGCGCGCACGTTTTAGTTTCTAAGCTCCCTGTATGTGGCCATTGTGCGTTTTGTGTAGTCCGTTTATAGCCACCTTTAAACCCGGAATAGCTATATTTCTTATTGTTAATCGCGCTTTAATACACTGGCGCATATAACATCATTAAAGCAATTATATATAGATACTATCCTCTTCCATATATGAGACGTAATCCATTTTCTTAATAAAACCGTAAAAGAGATAATTACTATTGTAATTGCTTCTTTTAAACTTCGCACCGGGCAAATTTTTACACGGAATTTGTTAAAACTGCAGACTCAGGTTACGAGAGAATCAAGAGCTTTGTGTTTGGTCCGACACGCGCGTTGCATTCGGGAAAAACTCATTTCGCCTTCGCAGAGTCTAGAATTTGCGGCTTTACCGTCTGTATCCGTACCGTCGCGAGTGCCTCGGAATGCCTAAGCCGGGATTAGACAAACGAGCGTGAAGCTGGGAAGATGGTAGGCGGAGAATCATGGCTTTTCGGAAGCATCCAGGCGCCTTCGTACGCTTTCCATTTGCACTACATGCCGCTAGTTGCGAAGCTCACGTCGAAGTCTCCACAGAACGATATATCCGGCTGGCCTAACTGATGCCAAATTTCGCTATTCGCATTCGTTCATGGAGAACCGTAATCGCACCTCATTCCCAATTGCTCGAGAAACTCGTTTCGCCTTATTCATGAGAAAGCAATCTTGACACGATAGGGCACCCCGAGGACGTAATGAATTTCGATGAATCGATAATAAGGATGGAAATTTCATGTATTGTCCTGTCATGGTATTCCATATTAATGAAAAATGTCTTGTCGACATTTGTATTTCAGATTATCGAAAATATCTGTCCTCTTTTTAGAACAGGGGATGTTCGAGGGGATTTTTCGTAGGTCTTCAGAATAATTATGAGTATCCGGAGTACCAGGGAATCTTCAAAATATTTGGTTTTGATTCTTTCTACACTGTATTAGTCCCGATCTACAAAGAGATAGCAAGTCTAAAGCGGTGAGAAATTGATCAATCACAGTCGAATATGAGAAAAATTAACGACTATGATCAATTCTTTATGTTACATTACCGTTTCTTGTTCCACCTATCAGAAGCTTATCGAAACAAGATGTTTTGACAATCTTTGCCAAGCGATATGCATACTGTTAATAATTAATTATATGTGAAATAATTATTCACTGATTGTTTTGACCAATTTTACTAACCTACATGCATTTTTGTATACGTCCGGATTTGCAAGCAAAATGTCCGGGATTTTCGGCCTATAAGTTCTAGTTTAAAAAATTTTGTAACTCTACATAGGAACAACGCATATGTAAACCATAAAATCATGCGATCCATAAAGTCTTATTCTTACCGAAGCCGATCAAATCGTTTTTGGTGGGAACGAATCTTAAGAAATCAAGACGTCACGCTTATAAATGAATTCCGATCGTTAGTAAATGATAAGGCGGTCTCGGTAAAATCAGAGGGAGCTGCCTCGAACGAAGTTTGCACAAGCAAGGAGAAATGGTTTTTGCGTTCATTTGCAGGATCGATAATACGTCAGCAGCGCGGACGGAAGCACGACTTGAAAGTTATCCGGTGGCGATGAAGGATAGTCGCCTGGACGACGGCATTTGTCACGGTCGTGACCAACAGGTAGCCAGCGGTTATTTCTTCTTCACGGCAACGGAGTGGAGTGCTCATGCCAGTGGAAACGGTTCGATTACATTGTGACCATTTGAATGGGTTCGAGGCTTGATAGAGGCCCGGGAAGAGCCTGCCGACGTTGTCAGAGAAAGTGTCGGACGAAAAGAGAGCGACGCCAAATCGGACGGCGACCAACAGGTGCCACGATAATAGAATTTTTCTTTGTGTCGACCATGGCGTTTACCACGAAGATGGAATTGTTCGCGGTAGCCGAACAACATACGTTACATACGTGGTATTCGCGGTATCAACAGAGATGAAAACGATAGTGACAATGATGACCGGAGGCTGACTACGCGATATTGTTATGTTTCGCCATGAACGTAATTGTTACCGCAAATATTTCTTTCCAAAACAGGCAATCGTCGGTTCTAAAATAACCGTGACGCTTAATGGTGCGGAAAGCTCACCCCGCATTGCGTAGCGTCTCCCGAGCGTTTTTACGACCTGTAAAACCGTTTCTTCAGTACGACAGTTTCTTGTTTGCTGTGAGCGCGCAATGAAACGGCTGGGAACAGAGAGAGGAGAAAAACGTTCACGACACGGGAAGTAATGGTGACGCGATGACAAGCGTAACGCGTAATGTAATACGCTCGTGTAATTAGAGGTGCTTCAGCGCGGAAATACACGAGCGGTTGTATTGTGCGCGGCATTGTTTCAGGTTTGATCTTGACATTATTTGAAGACGTAATTTAATAAACCGCCACGCGAAATAATGCACCGCTAAAAGAGCCGCAAATCCGTTTATTCATTTCGCCGCTACGTTTCTCCGACGTTTCCACGTAAAATCGTCGGGAGAAATAGGTGAGCCCGGTGCGTACATAAAGATACGCGAGATAGAAAAGAGGATTATATGTACCATTGTTTCACTTCTCCCGATGTTATTTCGTCGCGGTGGAGTGTTTTAAACTTGACTAGGGGAAAACGGGGTAACAACGATGCGAAATTACGATCGGTGCCGCGCGTTATGCAGATCGTATTGTTGTTCCGGCCTGTTCTGCCTATGATATTGCATTCAGGATATCATACATATCGATGACGAATTTCGAACCATCGTATTAATAGTACCATGAATTATTCCGTTGAAATAGTTTTAACTCCGTTGAGTATTGTACCTAACCAAATGCAGGCAAACACGTCATCGGCAAACCCCATGTTGTTTACCATCGTTTCGATAAAGTTGACTAGCATCCGTTCTATTATCTGTTAGATAGTACGTGGGTTTACGCAATAGGAAACCATTGACCAATAATTCAACGTATTGTGGCGAATGAATTTTCGTTAATTAATCTCACGTTCGTATTTTTCAACCGCAAATACCTTTGAATACTCGATACAAATTCTCGAATGAATTATTCTTGAGATTTTAAATCTACATCGTTACACGAGATTATTAAAGTATGTAGCATGCCGATTCATGAGATTACTAAGAGTTTAATTTTAGCTGTTATTGTCTTGCCATTCAAATTTATTTTTGTTTTCATTGCAAAATTAATGCTGGACTGAAACGTGCATGGTATAATTATGGTTGTTAAAAACAAAATCTGCGTTAATACCATTATTCTTTTATTCTATTATAAATTTTTGCAGAGCGCACCTGCGATAATGAAACCGAATTATGCGAGATTCACACGAAACACTAATTCACATTCATATTTCAATATATGATACACTGCGTTAAGAGATTACTAAATTTCCCACTCTGATTTTATCGTGCGAACTGGATACATGAGCAGTCGTGGACACGAAATTTTTTATGTAAAATGTTGTAAAATATAATATTTTAAAGTACATTTTTCAAAATGTAAAATCGCGAACGCGCTTCGAAATCAGTTATAAGGCACCGCGTCGATGAAAGAACCGCATTTGCAGGACAAAGGAAAGTCGCTAAAATTTTCACTCGGTACCTGATTACTTTTTTTCACAGGCAGATTTTATATTCTCTCATAAGCCTGCGCACCTGGTTTAATTATAAATCTCGCTGACTATTTTATTACTTAAATAAAGCTAATGATACGCGCGCCTTTGTCTGTAGCTAGTACAGAAGTTCCAAATCGTTAAAATTCTACCCGTAACGTGCATATCCGTCAACTATGACATCGCGGTAATCCTTTATTCCGCTTCCTCGCCGAAACCATTCGTTTCCCATTCGATAGATACTCCGCTAAACCCGCAATTTTTAGATCGACGTTACAGAGAGATCGATAGGTCCGACAACGATGTACTGCCAGTAACGAATGGGGCGCGACGTTTATATCGGAGGAAGACCGATCGAATTAATCCTGGCGAATTGAGATAAGACAATGATTTGCGGGTCGATAGACTCGTCGATTTGACAAAGCGACCAACAGGTGCGCCGACACTGGGGAATTCTCTTCCATCGGAGTCGCGAGCTATTTATTTTTGCGGTGTCTGCATTGTTTCGCGATACTAATGACATGGAAGAGTGTGTTCTCATCGACGGAGAAGATTTCTTGCGTCTTCGTAGATGCACATATAAATCATGCAACTGAAAATACGACATTAATGCGACCAACAGGTGCGACAACAACGAATATCTCCTTTTCTCTGAATACACACCGAGAATTAACTTGATTGTATTATGTCAAAACAGAATTTCATTCGACGTAAATCGTAACGACCATAGACTTGCGCATT
The DNA here is from genome assembly GCF_001594055.1 of Mycetomoellerius zeteki. Lineage (NCBI taxonomy): Eukaryota > Metazoa > Arthropoda > Insecta > Hymenoptera > Formicidae > Mycetomoellerius > Mycetomoellerius zeteki. The sequence continues at coordinate 1,815,866 of NW_017256594.1, read as the reverse complement.
CCCTGCTGAATGAAAAGAATGGTTTCGTTCAAATTTAACTATATAGATATAAAGCTAAAAATTTAGCTACATAAAAATCTGAATATAATTTTGTTTGGATCATTCAAATAATTATATAGGATGTTTAAATTTGTTGCTAAAACGTTAAAATTTTTTTACATCATTTTCACAACATTTCAGCATTCTATATAATTATTTAAATAGTCAAACGAACTTATTTTCAAATCTATATCTATACTAAATTTTTATATATATTTCAGCAAAACTGTTTTTTTGCGTGCAGCGGAGCGACAAGTTTGCAATCGTTTGAACCGACTAAATTAATATTTTCTGCATATAGCACGGGAATTAATAACTTCCGCACGGCAGGCAAATACAGTAAAAATTAATGTGCTATATATGAGTTGTGTTGCGTAGAGTATATTTAATTTGCGTTCTATTAATTATTGTTCGGTATATTTCGTCGCACTGTTTTATCACCTGATTACAATTGTTATTAATAATACAAACTGTATCCTCGTTGGATTAAATTCTAGTGATACAGCATCCCATCAAGTTGCCCAATAATTGTAATTATGCTTCTATCGATAAGTACATATTTCATGTACGTATCGAGTATGCCGATTATATCGGATACTTCCAGCTTTCAGTAACGTGTATCGCGGGTGATGGACTTCATGCGTAGTTTGCATTATTCCTATTACCGATATATCCATTATAAATTAAATATAAAGTGTAATCAAGCCTGAATGGATTTGCTGTTTAAAATGCAGACGATGCGCTGTTATATACGCTATATCGCGGGATTATATAATAATCCCTCATGTATTGGACAATATACGAGGAAATTAAATGGCAAGCTCGTTGCTCTATTGCTTTACATTATCCTAAGGCGGAATATCCGGCAGAAGTATTAATAATTACGACGAGTAAGATCTTTCTTGTGTGGGTAGAGAAGCCTGACGCCAGTGTAACTCATTAAAAAGTTTTTCTCCAAAGGTACTAATCCTTTTGGGTTGAACTTGGGAGTCATCAAATTATCAGCCCCCGAGTTCTGCGATTACGGGTGATGGTAGATGAGAAGATCATTTTGAAACTTTCGCCCTCGGAATGCCTTTGCTACTCTCGGGTTGCTTCCCACCGCGACACGGGTTGTTATTGATCGTCGCTTTAGCATGTTATTAACTCCCAAAGTAACATCAGCAAAACGTTTCTACTCTCAAGCATCTACCAATGGAAGTTAGCACTAACGGTCTACGCTCAAATTTATCGCAATATAAATCTTATTTTACCAAATTCGCGTACTTATAATACTTAATATTAAGATCGCTTATTGTTACACAGAAAAAACGGTTAGGTTGAAAAATATTTAAAAATTTTAGCTAGAGGTACTGATTTAAAAATAATATTATTGGACCATCAAAATAATTATGTAGAACGCTCAAACTGGTTGCTAGAATATCAAAACATTTTGCAGCATTGCTCATCGTGCTTAAGATTTCTACGTAATTGTTTTGACGGTCTAACAAAATTATTTTCAGATCTGTATCTAGCTAAATTTTTAGATGCTTCAGCAAAATCGTTCTTTTCGTAACATATCATATATAAACTGCAGGAATTGTAAGAGTAATGCGAGTGGAGTGAGTGAGCGTAAAACACATGAGACGAAAGACTAGATGAGTGAAGAATCTAGATATTCTAGATCTAGATAGCAAAATGTAAAACGTCAAGAGAGAAATTTAAATTCTAATATGAAATTGGATAAAATTATTTATTTACATTCAAATATCTGGACTTCTGCACTACTACTTTGACTACAAAATTAAACTTTGTTAAATTTATTTATATATACACTTATTTAAATTTACTGAAACTATTATTTTTTAGCATTGTTATTTAATAATGTCTAAATATCTTCTTTCCTTATCTAAAATATATCATTCTATTATTACTAGAATATCACTATATTAATGGTATTCCTATTCTCTGGACGTTCTTGTTTGAAATTTAGCGTCAGCACGCTGTGACAGATGTTCCGCATTGAATCACCGTTATTGATATTTACTTTCGGCGAGTTCGGGAATGGTCGTTGTTATTTCGCTTGCCTGCATCGATATAATTCGCTCAGCGAGCATGTCATCTATAAATATCTCATGCGTATTTTGCGTATGCGTAGTAAAATATATTCTACACGCAGTGAAATATTTCTAACGGAATCCTCACGGACCAGCGACTAACGAGTAGTCTTTATAAGAGGGAAGTTTTACCGAAAGACGGAGTTAATTAAAACTTCCGTTCCTGGGACGAGGGTTGAACTTTAAAGTGGGATAATTAATTTATATGTGTAACGTGCCGCTGACATTGCACTGATATTCATTAAGGTGCACGCGACAATACTGGTCGCTGATAGTTTCCTCACGCTCGTGACACACGCGCGATTTACGAGGAGTGTGTCAAGTCTTCAGGCGTGCCGTGTTCTTGTGCGCTCATAAATCTATTTCGCATCTTCTTTCCAGGTCCAGGCATTCCATTCACCGTCCAACATCGAGAATCGTCGCCTCCGAAAATGTATCGGATAACGCGTCGTCTTCGTACTCGACGGCGAATCCCACGAATTATTCTATCATAAGACAGCATACCGACGATGCCAGCTGTACACTACATACCGCGAAGGCCGCTTGCGTGCAGGCACTGCTGTATTCGAAATACGATCGTAAGAGTACCTCACAGAGGCAGTCTCAGAGGTTGGTCGATATCTCTCTCGCGTACAGTCTGCACAGGAAGCCAGGTCGGAACGTACGTCATCCCTCGTTCGGCGCAAGTGAAAATTTCCTTCGTCTCGCCCTTTCACCCCTCTGTAACCTGTCTATCATTTCCCGCATTTCCAGCTTATCTCGCACAACCTCAATTGATGATTATGTATTGTACAATATTTATATTTTAACCCTGGAATACTCGTACTTTTCACTATCCTGGATGAAAATTCATCTATTAAATAAAAATTTTTTACATTTTTTAATGCATTTTAGATGCTTTATAGATGCAAGATGGTAGAATAATATTGAACTAACTATTTTTATGTAAAATAATATTAAATAATTTTATTAAATTTTATTTCAGAAATCATCAAAATTTTATTAACAAAAATTATACTAAATTCAAAAAATGCATGAATGAAAATTGACTTACAGGATTAAAGCTATGAAGTACAATGAAAAAATGTACATTTTAATAAATATTTATTTGAAAATCGTATTAATAATAAATATTTATTTAATGTAAACACACATTTAATTTTAGCACAAAAACCAATTTGATGGAATTTTTTTTATGAAATAAATATTTATTTACTGTAAATAAATGTTTAGTTAATACTATTAAAAAAATATTATTAAATTATTAAATAAATAATTTTTCTTAGTGTAATAAAATTCAAAATAATCTAATTAATAAAAACAAGATATATATATATATATATTTCCACAGTTGTAAAGTGTTGTGGTTTGACTTTAACATTCCTTCATTTATTATAATTCTTGTATTCTTCTTATTCAGAACCTCGCGTCATTCATCCTTTTTAGATATTTAGATACGACTGTTATTTGAGTGTATAAATACATTATCGTTATATTCTATGCACCCTGATGTTCTCCCGAAATTCTCGATAAAAGCCGTCCTAGGAGCCACGTCGGAACGAATCATCTGTGAGTATCGAGCAACGAGATTAAGTCTGACGCCCACTTTCCGATGTTGTCTCGTATAATGGGATCGTCTTGGGGACGAGATTACCTCCAACGTTAATCAGATTACGATCCGCGCCTTAGTACGTAACGTTTAGCTTAGCAAGTTGTGCTTATATCCATTTTAGTTTACGGCACGGGTATTAAAAATCATTCGCCCGGACACTCGGCGAATGCTCTTTACAGTGGTATTAAAGTGAACGTAAGTAAATTATCGTTATCCATAGAAATAACATACCGGAGAAAATCCGGATTAAGTGGAAACAGCACTTAATGGCTCAGTCAGTGAGTCTGTCTGCCACTGGTCCGGCTTTTAGAGTGGTTCTCTTTAAATTAAACTCGACATTCGCGTTATTTCTCCTATTTACGTTTCATCATGAATTACACCGGGTATATTCGGTATACGTTAACACGCGACGTTTCACTGCCCTTTAAGGAGGTTCTCGCGTTTGATGAAAAATAAGACAAGTCTATAATATACATGTAATGCAAAAGTTAATAATATCAATAATATCTAGAAAAAATTTCATTGATTTTTACCGTACCATTTTGAAGATATTTAATTCTAAATTTATAGAATTTTACATTACAAGTTGAAGGTATAATCTTATTCTATTTCTATAGTTATTCTCTTTTAAATTGAGACACTTGCATATAAGACAGCAATTTAAAAATCGTTATAATCATAAAATAAACACTTATAAGTTTGTTCTCGTAAAATTTCATTTAAATTGACCGTACAGTTCACAAGAAATTTATATTCTTCAATGAAAAAAGCTAGAATATATGTCAAATAGACGATGCGTCAAATGAGCATCTTATAACTTTTATTTTGTCATTTTGAAAATATTTAGTATAAAATTAATAATAATTATGTATAATGGCATAAGATATTGTTAGTAATCTTTTTATTCCATTATTTTAATTATTTTACATATTATTGTGAATAAACTGTCTATTGACTAGAGGAAGTAGCGCGAGAACCTCCTTAAGCGCGCAAGGTAGCGTACCGATAATAATGTCGCTGACTATAACGATATCAGACGCTTTGATCGGAGACATATAAACTAAGCGTTGAAGTAGTTAGAGATGTACAACGCGGACGCCGCAGTAGTATAACGTATCCGCTACGGCAGCCAGAAGACATGCAAGGCATTTTCGAGCGTTTACTGTAATTTCACACCGTGCCGCAACATCGCGGATATAACACGATACTCTGCGCCGTAACATTATTTTATGCATTATTACATTAGGTAAGCATTTGCGATACAATAACAAACTTTACGATTGCACTGCGCCCGACGAGGAACGGTAAATCCGACGTAACGTCGTATTACGTAAAATCACGTTACATTTCCATTAAATTGTGTAATACCGCGTGCTCCGCCACTTATATCGAAGCGCTCGTAACTACGTATCTACAAACGACGAGCGATGCCTGATAAAATCGTATTAGAGAGGCAGCTGCGTTCCGGCGTGATGGTGCCTTTCCGCGCGCGGTATCGACGTGCGGCGTCTTCTTATCAGGTCGCATGTTATCGAGGTCGTACGGGCACGCGAAGGACGCTAACTTTTGCGGACGATTGTATCTCACTCGAGTTGGAGTTACGTTGAAGTGGCCCGCCTAGATATTAGGTAGCGAGCCCTCGACGTAAAAAGCTATTCCTTCTTTCCCCTTAAACGCTGGCATACGTCGCGCACATAAGCACTGTCGCTATTTTACGAAGTGGCAGGTGCTAGAATATCCCGCGAAGGGTGTAGGATCCAAGGAATCTCGCTCTTTGCGACCTCCTTCACGCGCATTCACACAAAGAGTCCAGGGAGAAAAAAAAAGAGAAATACATCCATTATTAGAAGGCTGACCTACCTTAGCGTCTTTAATCCAATTCTCGATCCTGTACAATGAGAGAAATGTTCTAAATTTTAATATTTGTTTATAAAGAGTGCTAGTTGAATATTTACTAAATATAAACATATATTTATTTGATACGAAAATCATTATAATTCAACTTAATTATTATATCTTTTATTTTAGCAAGTACTTATTTTCCATAAATAAATGTTATATGTTAATACTATTCAAACAATTATTTATTAAAATTTAGTACATTTTTCTCTCAGTGTAGAACGAGAAAAGCGCATCACATAAAAGAATACATCCTACGTAACAGGGATCAAAGATTATTCCCGTATGTACATATCTGGCATCGAAAACTGAACTGAAATTAATCGAACCGAGTTATTACACATGTTCTGGAACTATCTCTCGAGAAGCATTGTGCGATGGTATGCGGATGGATGGATAGATTCATCTATTATGAATCGAGTTGAATTTCACAAACGCTGCAAATACGTAGAAATTATTTGAAGCAGATAGATAGTCAAAACTTGACAATGCACGATGTGACAGATGAGGATGTCGAAATTACATAATACAAGAGTAAATAAGTTAAAATAACGTAATTATATAATTAGAGAGGAATGAAATACGAGACTAGAATTTTTTCTAGAATTCTTTTCTTGATTATTTCACAGTTGTAATTTATAAACGACCCTGCGCATGTTTTAATGGTGTGAATAACTGATGACCTCTTTTCCAGGAGAAATTAACAGTATTGAAGATTCTTAATTGATATTTTTAAAAAATACGGTTCAAAAGAGTAATATTTCTTATTTATTAAAAATAAAATTAAATATTATATCTAAATAGGAAAATGCTTTATTCGGTCTTACAATTAGTTAGATCTTAATGCCTAATATTTCGGTGTAATTTATATAATTTATAAACCTACATACATTTTTAGTTTTATAAACTGCGCGTCAATTTAATTTTCGATTTTGAAATGCAAATTGAAACTGGAATAGTAATATTACAAATTAAATTGATATGCAATTTAATGATAATAATGCTAATAAATATTTTTAAAAACACCAAGAATTTACAGTAAAATGTACTGTAAAAGATTAAATATTTAATATGTACATTAAAAGCAAAATTAAATATATTAGTGTTATTTAACCGATCGTTCCTCAAATTATTACCTACGGTTGCATCAACTTAGTGGTATAGCGTTTTAGTGAGTATAAGGCAGAGGAAGAGGGTCGTTGGTGTGTTCGAGTACAAGTGCATCGTGCTCGACGTTTGCGGAGCGGAAACCAAGATGTGCCCGTGTAATGTATGACCGCCCCAGTAAATGCATAGTTCCACGGCTGTCGGGGTCAAGCGGTATTCTCGGCGATGGCCTAGGAACTTCGTGCGTGAGGTACGAGCAGACACGATTTCCAGTCAAACGTACGCCTGGTATACATACTATGGAGCACATCGATAAAGGGAGAGATCGTGGCAAAGGCCGCGCTAGTTGGTTCGGTTGCTCATGGCTATCAGCATCGCGCCATAGAGCGGATTAGATGACCCCTTTGGCGCGTTAATTGCGCGATATATATTTGCCGCGCGATATATTCGCCTCATTAATGAATTCCCGTTTTGGTGATCGAATAATTACGCTTAACTAGAATATACTGGTTATTAGATGCGACGAGGAGACCTATATTGCGCGAATTACTAGGTGCACGTATAACGTACCTACAGACACCGGTCGCAATTGCGACTACATGTTTGGGGATTTAATATCGAACATTAAACGTACCCTTTGTACACATCCAAATCCTTTCTCCGTTTAACGTGAGTCATAGCGAACTCGGGCTGCATTTCGCTACATTTATGCGAGAGCGCCTTTCTCTCTCTTAACGCTCAACAATACGGTTGCATGTTAGAAAGTAGTCCTCTCGAGCGGGTAAAGTGTACGTTACGAGCGGAGGGCTTAATTGCATAATTGCATGTCTGAAATTGTGTGGGTGTATAATCCAGTAGCGCGCGTGCTTAGCGGGTCGACTCGAAAATATACTGAAACGGGCGATGGGCGTGTACAGGCCGTTACATAGATTGCGTCATTAGTACGTACAAATGGCTCAGTTATCCACGATCTTGTACATAAAGGGTCCCGATTGTCCCTATCATCTGATCTTCCCCCCCTCCCCTGTTTTCTCTCGAAGTTCTTAACGTTGGACGCCACACATCGATATACATTACAGCGTCGATGGCAAACAGTTTATGGATCTATCGCGTGATTGAATAGCCACTTTAAAGTTACGCGCACTATACTGAAACGGGAGAAAGTTGCGAAAGAAAGTTTTCCCATCGTCTCCAGAATTTTTTTAGTAGAATGATTGTAAAAAACGCGACGCCTATGGAAGGCGTTCGACGTGTTCGAGCTCGAACTTTTCGAATATCCTCGAGTGCACAGAAGAGATTCGTGAAAATCTCTCGGGAATAAAATAATCCGAACGTAATATTAGGGGACGTTGATATCGCAGATTTTATGTGCCTACGTGAGCTTTCCAATTAAGTCATAGGCAACAAATCTATTCGCGTGGAAATTAATTAGTGACGAGAGATTATTAAATGCATGGAAGAGAATTATGAATTTGCATTTTTGCGAGAACGGGAATGGTTCTATAAATCCTTCACGGTTTTAAATTTTATTTGTACTTGATTACAGAATAGATGTATGAAACACACGAGCTTAACTGAAGCAACATGCATTTTCCTAGAATTTATGTATCGTAATTAATATCGCTTCTCATTCGAATTCTCGCGCAGCTGCGTCGTTTTCATGTCACACGAATCGTAATTATCATCAGCGTTCATTGCGGAAACGAGAAATGAGTTTTCTTATTTAGAGAAATATTTTTGAGATATTTATACATCGAATTAATGCGGAAGAAACTCGTTTTCGTTCTTCCCCCTTATATTATTTTAAATGTTACATCACATTCGTCAGTGACGACGTAATTGAACCAGGAAACGTAATCGTGACAATGAGATGTGAAAGAGACTTTCCGCTTTTAAGCACGGAAACGTGTGTACCGCGATTTTCGCGGGTGCCGCGCGACACGAACGGATCTCCCCTGTTTGATCGTCTCGAAAGTCATCAATTTCCTTGTTTACACGAGTTTTCCATCATCCTTTTCATTTTCCCGTCAACGTCACCTAACGGATTCAATTCGTATCCAGCGCTCGACGAAGCGAAGAGATTCATGGTCGATAGGCAGCACACGGCAATTTATCGAAACCCATTAAACTACCTTTACGACCCTTTACAACACTTTGCAACGCACTCTGCAACCGTGAATACAAATATCATCTGTTATGCATCATTAGGAAATGCAAGATGTTCGCGTTTCCCTGATATTTTTTTACAATTCAAATATTTTAAGATCAGTTAAATATATTGCTTAAATAAATACAAAGATTTATAAAAAAGCTACACGGAAAAAAACAGTATAGTTGGTCCACACAGAAATCTGGTGATGCTAATCAGATTAAATAGTAAAATATGGAGCAACTATTTATGTGATTGCTTGAACCATAGTACAATGGTTAAGTTATGTTGCAGCAATGACGGCATTTCACATACCTATACATATTTTTTATTGTAAGTGTGGTGAGTCGCTTTTGCTTTTTGAAATTGTAACTTATATGTAATTTATAGCATGATGTAATAAGAAATTAATTCTTATTACATCATGCTTTATAACGTCATGATTGACGTAACTATACGGATATATAACTTATCCATAGTAAATGAGATTCCTCAACCAAGTTTTGGTTATCACAATCAAATCGCGCCTAACTACATTGATATAGTTGATACATCAAAGTAAATAAATCGTATCAACCATATACATTCCTATCACATAAAGATATATAACTAGGATGATGTTTTTATATTGCTTACAACTAAATATTTTTAGTGTGTGTTATGTGAACTATATCTTTTTTTTCCGTGTAATAACCGCAAGTTAATTAATATTGATACGATAATATAATTTAGATGATAAAATAAATTCTAGAGTTGTAGGATTTGTGATATAAAATATTTTAAAAGGCAAGAGCAGTGGCGATACATAATAATTATAAAAGGATGCATTTAAGCTACGCTGGATTTTTTTTGCGCAAGATTTCCATTCGAATTCGTTAAATTAAACTCATGAACGTTTCGACCACAATCTGGTCATCAGTATGTACATAGTCAAGATTGTGGTCGAAACGTTTGAGTTTAATTAAACGAATTCGAATAGAAATCTTGTGCAAGAAAGACTCAGCGTGTGGCTTAAATGCTTTTTACCTTTTATTGTTTTTGTTTATAATGCCATTATTTCTTTCTTATTGTTGTTATAAAAAGATATTTAATAATTATAATAGAAGAGAATTAATTATATTTCTCAATTAAGAGAAATAATTTTGTTTTCTCAGTTAAAACAGATCTTACAATTAGTATTTATTTCAGTGTGAATTTATATACATATCCAATTGTGCAAACTCTTTTGCAGCAAAATCTTTTTCAGTCTTGAAACGCAATTATGAACAGAAATAGAGTAGTAATATCACACACATATATTAAACTGACAAGAAATTTAATAATTTTTGATGTTCATAAGCATCTTAAAAACTAAATAATTTATAATAAAAAATATTGCTTCTCAGCCGGGATTATATTTTTAATTGGAAATACCAAAATATTATGAAAATAGTAATTGTAATGAAAATCGAGAAATGATAAGACGAAATATTAGTAAAAACATTGAAGATAAAATATGCAAATTGAATAATAAAACTGATATCGGCGGCTACACATTTTCCTCATGCAGGTGTAAACAGATTCGAGCTCGAACGCCCATTATCGGATTTATTCGCATCATTGGAAATGCAGAGGCGCTATTTAAAAATTATAAGCGAATAAATGAAAACGCGATATCGCTATACAATACGACACAATGTCTGCGATTCAGGCCCACGTTTTAAACGCTCTCGTGATTTTTTATAAGCATTAAATTGCCACTCGCGAGCGCGCTCCAGTTGTCCATCGACGTAAATCCCACGTGCGACGTACATGCATTATTTATCAACCGTGCACGCTATCCAGACCATAGCCGTCCGTTTCACATTTGGCAACACGGTTCATTCTAAGGCTTAAGTTTATGGCTTGTGGAAGCCCCTATAATGAGATCCTCCGCCCTAGATAATAATAACTTAATGCCTCATCGCGCAGTTCTAAGGATTGAGGGGTGGATTGCACGAAGGGGTGCGTACTTGCGTAGGGGGCGTACTCGCGACTCCACCTACCCTTTTTAAAACTGTGTTGCCTTAATTGTGTACATATCCTATTACGGAACAACAAAACTTTATAATTTCATCCGATGGTAACTCACGTGCTGTGAAATTAATTCTCAAGTGGATTCTTAAATTCTCTTTCTCTCCGCGTCGGATTGCGGTGAACGATCTCTGCTGTCTCTGAACGATAAAGTGTCTGTGCACAAGGCCTATTTTCACGTGGCAAAGAGCTATAAAGTGTTTTAACATCACGCAGACCTAAGTCTGTCACAACAGACTATATACAGGATTAATTACGTTTCAAATAACATAGTCCATTACGTTTATTACTATTTGTGTTATACGTATATAGAAATATGATATATATTATAACAATTTGAACGTATTATACATACGTGTGTATCGTTATTACCAGAAGAGCTATTTCAATTCTTGTATATAACAGATTATCTCTAACATCGACATTATACTAGTTTCATTAGCGAGGATAACATAATAAGATATAGAATATGAAGCCGAGAGAAGATGCAGCTTGAAATATTCCCACGCAATAGACGCTAATCGTAATACCTACAATCAATGAGAGTATACCCCGCGATTACCTGTTATTAATATCACGTTATTAATCTCACTGGTCATCTAAGGTACCTATGATCAAACGGATATGCGCGGTGGTTATTAGGAGCTAGAAATTCCATCGGTCATTAAACACATCCGTATGATTATTGGTGACATATATTACGTCTGGGGGGGAGGGAGTAGATATAAGACAGACAGTCGTTGGCATACGCTCGCAAATTGCGGATGTTATTATTAAAAGGCAATGACTTGGTCAGCGAGGGTCGAACAGAAAATTCGACCAATCACAGCGATACTTTCACGAAGACGTTTGGCTGGGAAATGAGTCTTTCGAAGGAGGACAAGCGAGGACTTGGCGCAAATACGCGGGCCGTGAATCGTGTGCAGCGTACGGCGAAAAACTTTTCGGAGCTGTGCCACGGTTGTGGGGCCCCTGCGGCCATGCGCCAGCTATCGATCCGATCCTCTCGCCCGTCCTCGCTTCCGCGCGATAGCCACACGAACAAGAGCGCCGGGGTATTTTGTTTCGCAAAACGCCTGGTAAAACGAGCGCCAAGGAGAAACCGACGGGACAACGGAGCCGGGAAGAAGGTGAACGATCGGATCGATTTTATTGTATTCCGTGAAGGAAAAATTCTTTGCCCCCTTCCCGGAAGGTATTAAAATAGTACGGAATGAATCTAGACGTGACGGAATGAAGAAAACGTTACGGATATCTTATTTCATCGTGCAACGCTCGTAAATATAAACTAATAAATGGAATTAATTAGAACTATTAAAAATATATAAAAATTATTATAGTAACAATTAACAGATTAATAGTAGAAGACATCAATTATACACTGAGAAAAATGGTTTGGTTGGATTAAATAGTAATTCTGGTGGAAAATGGACGAATCAGAATTTTCTGGTTAAATCTATTAGAATTCTAGTTGAGATAATTAGAATTCTGATTGATATAATTATTCTGGTAAAAATGAGAATTCTAGTAGATTTTACCAGAAATATTGTATCAACCACAATTCCTGTTATCTCAACTAGAATTCTAATAAATTTAATTAGAAAATTCTGATTCGTCCATTTTCAACCAGAAATTTTTTTCAGTGTATACAAGTAAATTAATGAATGAATAAATGCAATAGAAAATAGCACGTAAAATTGCAAATATATGACAATAAGATATACAAGTATCTTGATGTTTCAGTAAGTAACTTGAGAAAAGTAAAGGGATGAGACAATTTTCTCGTAAATAACGCAGTAATTGGACGAAGAGTGTATCCAAGAGGGCTATTGTCAGCCACGTCTAACGTCAGGAGCAATTTAGAAGGAAAATGAGAGGGCGCACACAAAACCGACAGGCCCTCCCCTTTTCCTCGTCAAGAATGCGAAAAATAGAGAGGAAGGAAGAAAAAGCACGAGAATCGAGGCGGAAAGGGG
>NW_017256594.1:1776510-1802915 GCF_001594055.1 Mycetomoellerius zeteki | reverse complement strand
TCTTCCGATGATCGAGTATCCGGCGACCCGAAACCATCCCTTTCCAACTATGGATTCTCTCTTTTTCTCTCTCTCTTTCTCAACCGTAGACAGTGCAGAACGAGCTCATCTCATGCCGGACACGAAACTCGCCGAGTCGTGTAACGGCGGACACGCGAGGTGCGAGAACAATGCGCAGATTTTTGACAGCGAGAGAAATTACGAAGCGCGACCTCCCCACGTTCTCACCTCGGACAGTCCTTGCCGGGGTCATCCATCCAGACTAGATCATCATTCGGCACGTGTCTAACGCGCGCGTTACGTGCCGATGTCGCAGGATAGCGATAGCAAATGGAACGGGGTCGTATATACGCCTTCGCTTATGTCACGTAGCCCGATAAACTGGAGAGTACGCTACGAAGTAATTTAACCTCCGACTACTATGCGGTCGCAATTTGGAAGAGACGTAACTACTTCCTCATGAGGGCAGTTTGACATCTATCGCAAATGACATCACGTTTCACATATATATGACGGAAAGTACGATCGCACGAAAGATTAAATGTTGAAAAATCAATGTCGACACATTTCGCTTTAGTAATTTCTATTTTTCTTCATCAACTGTTGTTTACAATTACAGGAAATACTTTTGCATTTTCGTGTCTTTGCATTTAAATGCGAATGATATTTTCAAGTGTACGAGACACGTTTTACAGTTCTTTTATAATTTGTTGTACTTTAAATGCAACGATGCAAAAGAAATATCTTCTTATTACATTAGCATATTTAGCAAATGATGAATTCGAGAAAAGCATCACGATGATGAAAAAAACATCCATTCGACTTGATGCAACGGGATGATAAGGTCAACGGGATTTAATTTTCAAAGCTCGATTATTGAAAGTTAAAAACTTACCGCAGTAATGTGCCTCCGTGAAGATTCTACGGAACTCAATTACACTCTTGATAGAATCCGTGATTGGAACAATCTAATTCCGAAAGATCACTACTGTACGTAAGGAGACAACTACGTTCAAGACTGGCTCGCTTGCAAGATTAACTCTATTGCCAGGTGAGACTGTTCGCTAGGTGAAATCACAAACAAAAGCGGAGGCATGGTCCATAAGTAATTATATGTATACGTATACAATATCAGTTTGCTTTGAAGATTTACGTTATATATATAGGATAAACATTGTATTTTGAAGGAGTTATGAGAGCACGAGTGATTATGAAAACACACACGGAATTCCCTCACTTAGACGATACTCGGCTAGGTTTGCGCGGTACGGGATTTAAATTTATACAAACATACCGACACAACATGCACGACATGATTAACGTCCGGTCTCATTAAAAATATCGCGCGTTATTCAATGAGTTCATACTGTATCTTAGAGCAAACTAAAACGCTTCCAGCGATTGTCCGCGCGTCGGATGCAAATTTTCAATTACGACTTTCCGGGACCGACTATTACCCTCGGTGCTCTACCGTGAAATTAGAAAAGAACGGCTCTCCGTGTGCTGCTCCGTGCATGAATGCCGCATTATAAGAGCGATCGAGGCCGCGGGTCGAAAGAGATGGAAAAAGACACACAGAGAGGAAAAAAAAAGAGAAAAACATATCTCCATTCCCTGAATTCTAACAAAATAGATGTGTGTACATTCGTGCCACTTAGAGAGAAGAGAATATCCTGCAACGTTTATTCGGAAGACGGAACGTGCATCATAAGGCTCAACATCGTAAATACGATTTCGTATTCAGGTCCGTAAATATTGTCCTTTTTTCCATTTTGTTTCCCTAAAAAATAATCTGTGATAACAATACTCAATAATCGGATTTTCAATGGAAAAAAAAAAAAAAAAGATATACGTCACTCTCCGCAAATGACGTAGTGCGTGAACGCGGATCTAACTTCGTGCGTGAGATTTTTTATTTTTTCGAGAGGATCACGACCTGCATAGGTAACATTTAAGTATGCGATTTATCACTCCTGCGCTCACTCTGCCAGCCGACATACGGTGAATCATTCGCCAGACTCGATAAATTGTTTCCTCCTACGGTTTCCCTTGAGGAATGTTTTTAAAGAAACCCTCGTGGAGCTCCTTTCCCTTGCCAAAACGACGGCGTTACGTACCCTTTACGTCGAAACCGGCCGACCTCGTCTTCCGATACGAAATGGCTCTCGCAAAATGGCTCTCATAAAAATCCTATTAAACGATAAATTAAAATTTTATTTGAGGCTCTCGATAGGCCTTCAAATGTGATACAAGCTGCTGTATAAACGGGAGACACTGACAATTTCCTTCTTTCCTTTAAACGTATTGAGTAATTTTATTAAAGTCAAATACAGGTATATTACGTAATCTTTCTTATTAAAGTTAAATAGACTGTTTTATGTAGGTACACGGACACATTTTAAAAATCAATTTCTATTTTAGGAATTTGATTTCAGACAATTTTGTCACGAAAAACATATCAATCCAGATATTTTACAACGGATTCAATTGTTATCAATAAAAACATTTTTACAAAAATATTTTTATTATTACACTAAAATAAATATCTCTTATAAATTTTATATTTGATTTTATTACTTCGTCAAAATTTCTAAAAAATTAATTGATTTTTAAATATTCAGTATATAATTTAATATCTTAAATAAATCGATTTCAATGAATAAATCGATAATATAATTTAATTAAATACAATGTATAATACATAGAAAATTGTAGTTTCTTCCTAAACGGATATATTATTTATTTGTCAAATATACAAGCATTATTCTCCGCATAATAACCTGCCAAAATATATTCTTGCCGTAACTTTTTAAGGCTGATGGATTTCCGACGCAAAAGCTACAAAATTCCGTATGCTATCTCCATAAATCAAGTCTTATATCTTTTCTTTTGCCTAAACAGTAAGGATGACTGGTTATCTGATCCGCGTATATATACACGTTATATTATGTACACACATGGGGATCTCGCCTACATATATTCGTCTCTATACGGAAGTACTCCTGAAAATGCCGATCGCTTCGCGATATTCGGCTTTTGCGCTTCGTAATACTGCCAAGGTAACCATTCATTCTCTTCCGCGGTCTTCGACGTACGAAATGGCAACGTATTCCAATGGAGCCTTCAACCAGAATCCAAGATCAGATTCGCGACACGCACCGTCTACTCGTATTTTGATTCAAGACGTACCGGCGTGTTTCGCTTCGAGGCGTTTCTTGAAGCGGCGATTGACTGCAGATATTCGTCTTTCCGCGTTCTCTTCCCTTCGCCCGTTATGCTCCTTATCCTTGCCCGGTGCACGTTTCTCGTACGAGTAGAAACCCCGTTGTAAAATCCGAACGAGATCGTGCGATTTTTCCAAAGAGAGATTCGTCCAAGCTGATGATCCCCAAAAGTAGATAAAATCAGTGGAGGTATATAAATATATATAGGTATATATATCGAAGCAGAAAGGTGTGCACTTTCGGGAGAACAGTCAAGAAGAGTAAATTAGATTTGACGATCTCTTGGGTACCTATAAGAAATCTGTTCTAGATCTTTGATAAGGGTTACTTATGCCGTTATATCCCCGAAGTATCAAAGGACTTGTATGATACATTGAATTCCAGTATCTCTCTTAAAAAATATTTCGATCTTTTAAAGTAAATCAAATTTTCTACTTTCATATTATCTCGTCATATAAGTTTCTACTAATCTGCTTAACTTAAGTATAATTTTATAGCGACAGAAATAATGTCGCTGATTTGCAAAATTAATTTTCAATTTTTTCCCTTTTCTGCGAACTTCAAATATAAAATCATGTAAAAAACAGCATTATATTAAATTAAATTTTAAAATGTTTCGAATTAATCATAATGTCTCCTGCAATGTGTATTTATATAATATATTATACATGCAGATTTATATCGTATATACGTTCATTTCCAAATACATCTTACTCTTATAACCTGAAGGCGACAAGTGTTACTTCCCACAACGGTTTGTCGATAGTTCGACGGGAGTTTTGCTGTAGTTGCAGATGTGTTTATTACAGTTCATGTTCAACGGTAACGCGCAGAATCTCGATCTCCGCAAAGAAAATCTTCCATAGACGTTCGGCCAGCTGTTTTACGTACAGTAACACAATGAAAGAATTCGTGATATATGGAATTTTGTATTAAAATTCCTTCGCCATATCTCTCTCTCTCTCTCTCTCTCTCTCTCTCTATTTCTTTCTTTCTAGACATAACTTCGTTGTACGATATAACGACGTTATATAATGTGACTAAAAACTTCAATATTTATGAAATTTTTATTGCTTCTTTTACCTTGCCAAAGACTTATTAGAGATTTTTTGATGTAAACGATTGCGACTGAAAGTTCTACTTTGTACATTTTAACAAATGCATATATAAAAATCATATTATTATTAAATACGAATATTTTACAGTTATTATAAATGCTATTAACCTTTATAGAACGAAAACAAGCTAGAGTGAAATATCATATTTTTTTACGCAAGAAATACAATGAAATAATGATTTATAAATTTTATTTTAAAAAAGTTGTCAAATTTAAAAAATAAGGCTTCTAAAGGTTAATCGTTTCATAAAAAAATATGTTTTTTTAAACTTACCACTCAGTTAATGATTAAGTATGAAGCAAAATCTGAAATTTATGTACAGAATAATATTGATAATTCATGCGACTTAAATATTTGATCAGCCTGAATGTGAAATCTTACACTACGCTATCAAAAGTTTGGTATGAGCGTGATAAGAAGATTTACCTAACGCCATCTCCCATGCTTTCAACATGGAGGCCGTGCAAACTTCTAAAACTTTGTGTTATCTATAACATCCAGAAAAGATGATTTAAATCGAATAAGTACGTGCGATACTTCACATGAAGAACACCACGAAGCTGTGGAACTCTTCATGAAATTCGTTCAAAAAGGTGCATCATTCTTCTCGGAAAAATTCATAACGCAGATTATTTCTTCTTGGGAAATTCAAACCACCGTGGGACGATTCTGTTTGGGACTGGGATCACGTTAGGTGACGCGATATACGTGTACTTTTTCTCGCAGCTTTACGTTAAGTTGGATTAATGTTACATGGGAGAGAACTGAGAAACATGATTCTTAACCAAGCGTACTAGCTTAACGTATTAAACGACGGAACTTTTCTTGCTCGTAAGGTGAGTCGTTCAGATTTCACAAAGCTCACCTCACCTACTTTCGCGCGTTTCTCCGTGCAAAAGGTTTCCGTTTGATCGTTGATTCTCTTTCGTTATCGTTATCCAGCTGTTTCATTAATCAAGCCGTTGCATTCGACCGGTATTCAAACATATTTGAATATCTGTTTCTGCAGAAACAAATTCGTATCATGTGCGACTTTTCCATTGTTATGCAAATATCAGCGCATATTTTTATATTAAAAATTTCTCACGAAAACAAGAAATAACAATTGTTATTAGCTTTCTTAAGAATTACTATCAAAAGAAGAAAGATATTAATAATTGAAAAAAATCGAAAAATACAAAGACAATTTTGCACAATATCGTTCCAGTTTTCAAGGTGAAGCGGCTTTGCATTTACTTGACTACTTTTAAGAAATTACGTAAATACGTAAATTTATTTCCTTGGCTCCAAGAATATGTTACAAACTAATTAGAATTGCCGATGAGAGCCACAACAGTTATTAGCGCCGAAATATTAATAACTGTTA
Source organism: Mycetomoellerius zeteki (assembly GCF_001594055.1). Lineage (NCBI taxonomy): Eukaryota > Metazoa > Arthropoda > Insecta > Hymenoptera > Formicidae > Mycetomoellerius > Mycetomoellerius zeteki. The sequence continues at coordinate 1,797,207 of NW_017256594.1, read as the reverse complement.
CTGAGTTACATAGTGTTCGCGAAAGGATAAATAATATAAACAGTTTAACCGTGCAGACGTTTCAACTCCTAATTCAAGTCTTATGTAATGAGATAAGAAATATAGATAAACAGTTCCGATCCCTTCTCCAACACAGTCAATTCGATAATAAAAATTTCTGTCAAGTTAGTGAATGTCAAATCCGTAGGCATTACGTTAAGTAAAAATCCAAATCCAAAGAGATAGTTAGGAAGAAAGATCTGAATTTGAAAAGAGAGAGAGAGAGAGAGAGAGAGTTGACAGTTGCGAATTCACTTTTACTAAAACTGTGACTTTACGATCATTTTGAGTCCCGTATAGTTTCATAATACAAGTATTCTATCGCAGCGATATTATGATCGCGGTGCACAGAACAACGTGATGCGAACTCCTTAGATCCAATCTGGGAAATGCTACTTGCATCGCCATGGAGCATTCGACCGCGCGGGCTTGTCGACGTCCAATCTTCAAACAATGCCGTCGCTCGGCGCTTTTCATTTCCTCCATCTCTAAAGTGCCCTTTTTGCAAGCAGTTTCTTCGAGCATTGTTTGATCGCTTATTCTCTTCGATCGTTATTATTATCCTTCCGCCTTGATGTATAATGCAACTGTCACTTTGAGCACCGCGTATCGCTCCAATGTAATCCCATTTTAGCCGAAACTGGGTCGTGAAGATTCGTACAATTTTTTTGTACCAATCGCAATGCGTTGTTTAGCTTCTCCTCGTTCTCGCGAAACTATCATGATGTTCGTCGCTCCTTTCATTCCTAAAAGAAAGCGCGAATTCCGACACCTTCCCCTTGACAATCCATAGCTGCGTTCGTTGGGAATCTCGGTGCATGACTCTCTGAAATTTGACGTTCTGGCGCAAAATACAGCAGGATGGATGCGCTTTAATTTTTCGAGACTGATGAGCCAACACTGCCACAAAACATGCTCTGCGGTTAAACCGAGAGAAGTATTCAAAAAGAACGCACGGACTTTTGACGTGACGTTTATTTATACATCCCTCTTTTATTATTCACTTGTATTATACATTCCCTTCGCTTTACTGCAGATTACCACGAAAATGTGAGACGATTTTTTGCTATACCCTCATTAGGCGTTCATTCATGACTCACGTGGCAGATAAAGCCACCTCGAGGCAACTCGACTCGCAGACGCGATAAATATTCTCATAACAATCGAATGTACATTGTAACCAGTGAAAATGCAGGTGAAAGCGAAAGTTTCACGATCGGATCAAAGCCCTCATCAATCGCTTTGGTCGATAATAGAATTTTAAGAGTGCAAAAACCGCGCGTATTATTTGGAGCATCCGATCTTCGATTCCCTTTTTCTGCTTGCACTCGCTACTATCTTCAAGGACGGGTAAGAACACTGTAGTGCACTCAACTGGAATTCCCGCCTTCAACTCCGAGCCAGATTTACGTTTCGCACGATTCGCCACAAATCCATCTTATTCGAGACGAGAGAACATTTCCCTCGGTCCCCGCGTCTCCGGCTTTCCTCCGAGAGCGTGTCTCGAGAGCCTCGATAGTCTACAGACTTCCGTCCCCGTATTGCACGTACGTTTGATCGGTGATTTCTTTCTCTTTTTTTTTCTTTCCTCTCTCTTTCGTTTCGTTGGTATATCATGTGGCTGCGGCGGCATATACAGCCGTGAAATATGTATGCTCGCCCGAGGCGGGGCTTTTTAAGCTTGGCCGTGCTCCAAAGGGCCGAAGGCGCAAAGTCGTGTCATATTTCCTAAATCATCGCACCGAGTCGAACGTGTCCGAGGAAACGAGCGATCGAGCGAGAATTTCCCGCGGAATTTTCTCTCAATAACATCGCGCGAAGCGCTCTTTCCATGTGGGTTATTCTCGATCCTAATAAACGCCTTCAATTATTCCAACACCGATCGCATTAAATTTGCGGATAATCAAAACTGCGCTAATAAATCGCGAAGTAATTTTCTTATTGTACACCACTTGATAGAGATTATAATTTCGATTTGATTTAATCCTACACGTTTTGTTTATTTGTGATTTGAAAAATAAATGAGAGAGAGAGAGAGAGAGAGAGAGACAGAGAGAGAGAGAGGAGAGAGTAGTAAAGTAAAAAGGTTTACTGGGATTTTCGGAATTATCTGTATAAAAAAGAATTTTTAATTGTATATAAAAGATTTCATTCGGATTGTGCAAAAGCATTTTATTATTCCGATGTTTTAATTAGCGGAATGATATGTTTTATGATTTTTGTTTTAATTTGATAATATTAAATTAATGTATAATCTAATGTATTTTTGCAAACTCTTCGCTTGGAGAATAATGTCGAGGTATGAGAAATACGGGATATATTTTCTTACGGACGTGTAGTATCGACACGTGTATGTATCGAGAGATATTACATCGTATTACAGATAAAAATGTAAGTTATAATATCGCTTGGATATCCGGTCGCAGGTGCAAGTACGTAACCAAGTATGTGCGCAAGATCTAGATACGTGCCGTACACGCAAACTTCCAATAATAATAAAGATACGACGTAAGGCTATAGTCTTCATTACTTCTTGGCCAGTAATGTAACGTAACAGCTGTTACTGCTTTAGGATTAAGTAGTACAAATTTTAAGTAATAAAAGAAACACAAGTTGCAGCTCCAAATCCACACTGAAAAAAAAGATTGGCTGCTGCAGCAAATTAGATGGTTAAATATGGCATAGCATTTTTAATTGGTTGCAGCAGCCAATTTTTGGTTGCGTTAGCCTATCTGCAATGTCAGTATAGGATTTCGATAGACTAACACAACCAAAAATTGACTGCTGCAACCAATTAAAAATGCTATGCCATATTTTACCATCTAATTTACTGCAGCAGCCAATTTTTTTTTTCAGTGCACTTGCGTTTTGCAAAAATTTTAATTAAAATCTACTTTGCATTATAAAATAAATATTTATAATATTCAGAATATGTTATTAAATGTCTAAGTGTAGTTATAATATGTAAGTAGAAAAGCGTAAAATAACGTGACTCGAAAGTCTCACAATATTTAAATCATTTTGCGATCATATTTTACGTGACCGAGCAAAGCAGCAGTACGAAATGAGAAAACGGGTTTTCTCCACAGAAAATGAAATGTCAATATGGTTTATGGTTAAGTAATTATCATAGAAGTAGGAATGAATTTCTTGCGAGTAATCAAATGCTGCGAAAAATGTGTTGGATGAAAGTGCGTAAAAAGCGCACCGTTGTATCAAATAGAGCATAATTTGAGCAACGACCATATAATCGCCTATCACTTTGAATCTCTGTTATCCTATTTAACGTAACAAAAATAAAAAGACTTGCGGAAGACGCACATGTAATCAGAGAGTAATTTAATGATACAGTACGAATCCAACCGCGGATACGTAATGAATTATCTGCTCACTGAGCGCGCTTTGCCAGGCGTGATAATCATGTCATTAAATGTGCTCTAATTTTCCTGATTCGTATTACAGTAGAGACGAGAAATCTCTTGTTAAAATTCATGACACATTAAATATTTAGTTCACCTAAAAGTATTTTTAAGATAACACACATTTATATTTATGTCATTAACAATTAAATCTTTATTGCTCTGTGAAATGTTAATCTTTAGAAGAATTAATATTTCCTAATAAAATAAGATAAATGTACCAGTTAATAGATAATTAACGGACATGACCTAATTATTGGATGAAATGACAAAAATTTTCAATATTAAGTTTTTAATGACATATGTAATTATGTACGACTCTAAATAAATTCATTGTTTACAAAAATTTAATAACAAATTTATTTAGAATCGTATATATCGTTAAAAGCTTAATTATATTAAAAATTTGTCATTTCATTAAATAATTGAATCACGTCACTAACTGGTATATTTACCTTGTGCTTGAAAATATATACCTGTATTAAAGTAAAATTTAATATGAATATTCCAAAATCCTGATTATTTTTATTTTATGACAATTAGGAATCACCCATACAATATGAATTTGTAAAATTTTCCAAGCTAAGAAATGTGTAATCTATTTTAGTAGTATCTATTCTAGTGGTATCAGGCAGTGAAAGGTATTGTCTTTAAAAGCACATAATGGCAGCAGAACCCAGGAGATTCAAGAATCTCCTTCGAGTAATATCGTATGTTTTGATGGTAACAGCGAAAACAAAATAGAGACAAAACCTACCACCAATCTTTAGATGGACAAAATAAAACTACAAGTTACTACCGCAGTTTTTAGTTAAATACACATAGGACACATTTCGCGATTTCTTACATCTGTGAATTTTTTAATTAATCCGCAGTCTCTCGACTTCTTCTCAACATTCTATAAACTCCTTTTCATTACATTTTAATTTTCTGTGTTAGATATCATGGCAGCCACAAACTTTAAGATTCTATAAAGTATACTTGGAACTAATTGCTTCTTTCTGCAGAAATTAATTAAGTTTATAAAAAGTCTTTGATGTGCTGAAAACTTTACTAACTTTTCACGATATTTTTATTGGAAAAACGTCTCTTTTAAACCAGCCGAAAAATTCATAGATAAAGAATATCACGATAAGTTTGAAATATTCTATGTATTTTCCTACGAAAAGATTTTTCTATGTACTTTTCTAGTTTTATGGAACAGTAGTTCATAATCGATATTCATCATATAACGGATATATAAATAGTGAATAGTCATCTAAAAAGATGCTAAAAGTAAGCAAAGTGGCTAGAGAGTATTAGGAAATGCTTCAAGAGTGAAAACAGTGATTTGCTCGTAAGGGGCACGATTTCGGGGAATTCCTTTCTTCGTATAAATGTCGGTTCTCTTTTACCACCGTCGCTTTCGAAGTGATTTTCCGCGAAGCCTCTGCGTGTTCGGTAGCTAGACAGCAAGATGAAGTGAGAGAGCGAGACCTATGCACGTGCCCGTTATCCCTTTTCTTGGCTTCAATCTCGGAGCAATTCCCAGCACCGCTGGCTGAGACGCAATCCACGAGCATGGCACTATCGCGGTCGCAAAATGAGATTTCGATCACCCGACGAATGGACTGACGTGAGTGGCGCGCGAAGAGATTCTATAACAATCCCGCGATAATTCGTGGCTTGCCGCATTAAGACAATTCGCCAATTCACGCAACACGGAATGTTCGCGAACATCAATCGGATATTCGAGATATTTAACTGAGAATATTTAGCGTCTCGGCAAAGGTGGTTAACCCTCTCAATTCCGCTGCAGTTGTGTCAATGTACGTCGAAATACACACACACACACACACACACACACACACACACACACACACACACACACACACACACACATACATATATATATGCATATAAATTCCAATGTATATTGACACGTCTGCAGCGGAAATGAGAGAATTATATATGCATGTATATATACATATATATGCATGATATATATATACATACATATACATGCATATATAATTATAATTATGAAAGCAGTTTGGCACAGCTATTTATGCTATGAACAATTCGAGTTTAATATTTTACATATTAAAAATATCATTTAATTTAATATGAAATGCTAAAACTTAATGACTACATAAAGTATTTTAAAACACAACAATATAATATACGGACAATGAGAGCGTTAACACAGCGCGGTAATTAGTGCGCAATTTATACAATAGTCTAATAATATTCACATAATATATGATGGTTTGAAAAAAAAATGTCCAAATAAGTTGGTATCGACAGTCACTATACAATTTTAATATATATTATATATTATGTGAATATTATTAGACTATTGTATAAATTGCGCACTAATTACCGCGCTGTGTTAACGCTCTCATTGTCCGTATATTATATTATTGTTTTTTAATTTCGAGAGCCAGATTAGTATTTAAATTTTGATTATAAAGTATTTTGTTATACAACTGTTCGATATTTAACATACTACTTTTTAAGTTAATATAAGCAGCATATAAAATTTAATTAGCCTAATTAAAAGTAGTGATTTTAAAAGCTTCCAAAATATATAAATTAATAAAGACTTAATCAATTTGCAAATCTTTGTTGTATCAATGAGAATAATCAACATTAAATAAATTACATAGTTCAATGTGCTTGAACTCTCTCTACATCTTGATTGATTCAGTTTTCATTATTATAGAAAATAGTTACGCAAAACTACAATACTAACAACATGCAAAACTCATTTTGTTGTTTACCGTCGTTCGTTATTCTGATGTGTATTCATTAGTTTCACGTAACGTGTAAAACAAATTTAAAATTTACGTTCGCATGCTGTTTGCGAGGCAAGTACGTTAAACTAGGAGACAAATGCGGAAGAAAATAGTACGACGGAGAAATGTCGGACGGTACTGCATTATTGTGTCTTATTGTTAACGCCAACACCGTAGAAGCTCGAACCGCTTAAAGGGTTATATATGATAATGATGTCAATTTTTAACACTTTTGTTCTTCGCAATAAGATTCTTTGCAACTACGCAGCAAGGAGCCCGGGAATGTTTTACTATGTGACGAACATCAGTTACCCGAAAGCAGAATAGGGCTTTTTATCCTACTTTCGTCCTGACGTGACAGTTCGTTCAATTTTGAACGGTCCTGGAAAGTCGGAACTCTGTGTCGCATTAGAAGACAGATATTATATGTTGGAATCAGGGCATTAAGTCGAAGAGCACATAAGTGCAAGCTTCTTACGCTCACTTTGAAAAAGAAGAGGAAGAAAAAAGAAGAGTACAAATTCCATCCGCGACTCCGGCAATCTAAACTTTTTTTTTCTTTACGAGTCCGTTCAACGAACAAATTCGCTCTACGCCAAATTCTCCCTTTCTCTCTATCTCACTCACCCTCTCTTCCCTTCTCTCAAACCTATTCAGCGTGTCCTATTTTCTCGACGTTGAATTTCGTACTCATCTCGTACTCGGTCCGTGGACATTGCAGTTTCAACGCAATTCGCGTTTATCGAGTGCGACAAACGAAGCGGGATACTTCGTCTAGGTTGTTTGATCGTTCAATCAGGCTGGCCTCCAACTTATTGTTAGCCATGACAATTGGCAGAAATACTACTGCATGCTTTTCTTATTTTATAAAACCTTATCTATTAGTGCAAAAGTTTAACGTGCTATTAACAATAAATCAATTTTGTAATATTTTTCAAGAACCGCAAAAAAAAATGCTTACAATGCTACAAACAAAGAATAATACAAAAGAAATTCATTTTTACATGTCAGATTCAAAATCTAAACTAAATAATAATTTTATTCTCATTTGCGATTATATATGCAATAATATAGAAAATAATCTCTCAAGCAATTTAGATACATAAGTTAATACCTATATATACATAACTATGTTAACGATAATGCGAATTGTAGATACTACATGTTGTCATTAACAGATTCCAAGAACCTGGCAAAAGAAATTGCCTAGAGTGCTATAAACGAAAAATAATAAATACCTTTATACATAATTTTATATACATTTACGTGTCATTGAGGTTTAAGAAGCTTGTGTCCTGCGACACATAGAAGTCTAACTATCCATCCGCGTCTAATCCCCTAACTTCGTATGAACAGTCAATTAAATTAGTCCGACGAGCTCCGAGGCACCTATCGGCTATCTTCCCCAATCACCTGCAATTCCGGTAATACGCGGCGACGTGCAGGTGGTACTCGGACCAATTAAGTGCATAACATCCCGAGTCGGAATCGCTCGAGTTCAGGATCCTTCATTCGCCTCCTCAGCTTAAGGCGCTCTTACAAACATATTACTCCGAAATTCTCTTGCGCTCACTTGGATTCCCTGAACACGATCCAAGTCCGCGTAAAGTGGCTCACTTCGTTTGATCAACGACTCCCGGTCGCGTTCGTATCGACGTTACGTATACGTAATTTTCTTAAGCAGAAGCGTATCTCATTATATTATCGCAGACCGGAGCGCGATTAGGGGCTTATCGAGGAGTTCGGGGACATGATTTTTCACTTAACCCATGTCCTTTCCTATCTCCCTCGCTCTCCTTGGCCCGCATATCGAACAAAGCGGAGCATTCCGCAAAGTTTGGTCGAAGTGTGGAACGGTACGATATTCATGGCACGGCCACCACTGCCGAGCACCATCTTGGACCCCTTCATCCCCCTGGCAGCGTGATTAACTAACCTCGAGCGACAACAATCTCGAGTTCCGAAAGGAGGCTGCCACCGATTCTCCGATATCCCGGTAAATGGGCCAGTCTGGAGTTTGCTCTCGGCCTCGAAGTAATTGCACGCGCTCGGAGATAATTGCCGCGACACCTTTGTTACGAAGCTCCTACTTCGAGAACAGAGTGTTCCACGGGGTGTCCCAAAGTTTCACCAACATCTTCTTCCAGAGCGGATTTTCCCTTAACAATGCGGATCAGTCATTAAAACTAGGTTGATTCACGATATCCAACATTAACAATAACGTAAGTTTTTTATAATATACATCGAAACAAATAACTTTTCCGCACGCAAGAATTTTCAGACACAAAAAGTTCTCTTCTGTTTCTTTTTCGTAAATAAATCATCCCGTAATTAAGCTTAAATAAATTTTAAACGTTAACTGCTACGACAATAATGCAATTAAGTTTCATTAATTGATTTATAATACAAAATTTAATTTTCTATTCTATTTTGTGAATGGCGTACAAAAAATGCAATTATAGGTTATAATTTAAAGAAGACTTAAAAGAAATAACTTGTTTTGTTTTACTGTCTAACTTGATAATTTTCAATAAACTCAAGATTCAAAGGCTAAAGTGTGATAGCTTTAGGACACTCTGTAGATATAAGACGAAGGAGATGGGGCTAGAGAGTTGCGGTGGGAAACCATGCAGAGAAGATGCACGATACTGAGAGCGTCGCAGCGGATTAGGCAAGGAGTGATGCGATAATTGGAAAGTGAAGAGGGAAAACTAACTAATTGTACGTCGTGTTCTCAAGCTCTCTCTCATTAGTAAACGTTTCCAGATTCGTGAGAATTTAACAAATCGTAACGCACTGTTTAATGTAACTCCACTAATTTTACATGAAATAAAGAAAACTTTGCACACTTTTAATCGTATTTCTACAAAAATGAAGCCTAAATAGAACGAGAGACAACAAATTAACTGACAGAAAAAAAAGTAGTACGACAAAACTCAATTATTTCCCCGAGTAACTCCAGGATAATATTCTTTTACGTGAATTTGCAGAACGAATTACATTGAATTGGTTAGACAAACAATTAAAAAATTAAGGAAAAACGTAGTTCTATTAATTTATTAACGTACGAGGCGCAAATTTCCCTCGAAAAAGTAGATTAGCGATACAGCAATAAAGTAGTATAACAAATATTGACCGATCCGCATGCACAATGATAGGTAAACCAGACGAAACTTTTACCTACGGGGAACTATGACACTCATGGGACACTCGCTCCCTGCGAAACTTTCGACATCACGTGCCGAATATCACCGTCGAAATATCACTAAAGCATAACTCGTCGTGTATCCGCGTAGAGCTTCCTATCCCCGCGTACGTTATCGAAAGGACATAAAGGTATAAAATTACATCTGGGGCTGTGCAATACTCAGCGCGTAAGTTACGAGCGGCGAATTCCCGCGAGGAAAGCTCCGAGAACCATACGCTTCCTTAAATTTCTCTATTTCACTATATTTCTCTATGTATTTGTAGAGGTTGATTAACTTCGCAATATCCTTTATGATAGTTTTCATCTTTCCGTATCCCGCCTATCTCGAAAGCTTTTTTTTCCGTTAGATGTCTCGGGAGAGTACTGATGTCTGTATTTATAAAAGAACTTAAACATCAGTCAAAGTCATTCTTCCGTTTCGATATCATGTTTCTCTATTTATCGGCGGCCGTTGCAGCCGCAGAAGATCCCTTAAGAGACTCTATAAATTAGTTTAGAGCCGTTCTGGACACTATAATGCCGTTGTGCACCTTCACAGTTCTTTCCAGGATTGGCTTTATGGCCTGAAGATGCGAGAAAGAAAAAGCGAGAGAGAGAGAGAGAGAGAGAGAGAGAAATAATTTCTGCTTTTTAAACAGATTTAAAATGAAAACTAATATCTTATATAATAATCTACCCAAATGTATGTAATATTTAAAATACATTTAAAATACATTGAATCTTTTGAATTTTTTTCTTTTCTAGCAAATATTCAAACTATTGTATTTTGTTGTGATTAAATCAGGTCTTGTTTTTTCTTTTAATATTTTATATAATTTTAATAGTCTACATTCAGATTTAATTTTTTAAAAAAGTACATTAAATCATGCGGAGTAAAAATACATAATGTTATTGAATACGTGAGAAATTGAATGAACATAAAGCAAATAACGATGAGACTACAAATACATATACCGCAGTATTAATAACATTGTGTCAATATTGACAGTAAAGTGTTGATAAAAATATTGGTGATATGTAACTGTATATTGATAGTAATGTTGACGCTGTGAATCCTATGAATCCTATGCCGTAATTCCTATGATGATTAAACGGCGATTTGCAATACAAGAGTATAAACATGAATTTTTTAATATGATGGATGCAATATTCATCTTTTAATTTCAATGCATGTGTTTACTTTCAATTGGCAATTAACATAATGTAAATTAACAAAAGATATAGGGGAGAGTTGCTAAATGTGTATCACTTAACCTATTTTTTATTATATTTTCCATTTGGCATTGTTTTGTATGCAAATGAACATTAGAAATTGTAGCTTGAGGTTTTGGACGCTTATTATTACATGTTTAACTTTCCATCAATAACAAATTAATTTGTTATAAGTCTTTTTGTAACATGCTGCAAAAGATACGATTTAGGAACCGGTCGTCTAAATCATACCTATAGGTATTTTTTATCGTATTTCCTTTGAAAGTATTGAATTTATGAATGAAAACAATTAAAAATATAAGATTAATAAAAGAAATCATTAATTAATACCTAATAATTAATTAATACCTAATTTTAATAATTTATTGAAGAAAATCAGATATTTTATAATTATTAAATAACAATAATAAAAAAAAACAAATGACACCAAAAAGAATTTGCTTATATATATATTTTTGCACTTAATATTTATATTGATATCAATTATTAGTTTTATTATTGTCAGTTATCAGGCTTATCTTTTGATGATACGATTTAGGAAACTTGATGAATTTTGTAAAAATATCGATTTAATCATTACAATGGTTGCAAATATGTATATACAATGAATGTAAAATATTCTACAATAAATCTTTTATAATAATACAAGTATTTATAATAAAATTGGATGATCGTGTTATTATCAGTTACATAAGTTGTTTAAAAATTAATATCAGATGTATCTGATTTTTTAAAACGCTGCTAACATCCATAAAACAAGGTGTAGGCTATTATATTTTTGTCTATATTATTCATTTTTCATATATTTTGTATTATTGTTATTAAATATTGCCTATATTAATTAATAATATAAAATATTGATGAGGTACGATTTAGGCGACCAGTACGCATTCGGCAACTCTCCTCTAACGATAATTTTTAATGAATGAAATGCGAGATGAAATTATCTTCAATTATTAATCTCCTTGCTGTTAGAGAGAAAGTTTCTGTCGTAAACACGCTAATAGTATTCACAACACTTTAATAATTGAGAGATCGAATGAAAAAGAAAAGGCGTAAAAGTACGATGTTAACGAACGAACTCTCTAGACTATGCTTCGTTTTTCTTTCAGTATGAAGCAAAGAGTTCCGAGCATTGTCGCAAACAAGTACAAATGTACCATTAAAGTAACTTCCACTGCTGCGTGAATCCTTTTTGCAATTATCTCATATGTTTCTAAACACATTTTCTAACCACTGATTAAAATAGCAAAAGATCGGAAATTCTTGTAGAGAAATTATTTTCAAGGCTTTTAACCTAAAACACTAATGCATACTCTACTTAATGAAATTCTCAACAGTGATATAGTCCTCTAATGTCGTGTAATTGGGCCGCTAGCACATTTGGATTAAAACCGACCCTGCTCTCAACTTAAAGCTACGAACGAGCGACATCGTTTTCTTTTTCTGTTGCTCTGCTTCGTATTCTCCTTTTCCGTTGCCCTTCTTTCGGTGGAGTCGCTCATGACGAGTGCAACCAAAGTAACGCGTTCGTTCGTCGTTTCGTAACTTCTTATTCTCCATCCCTGTCTGCAATCTCGTCGCGACTCGCTTCCTTTTTTCCCTGTCGCTTTTCCCTCCAGGCTCCTGCTTTTTCTTCGATAGGTCGTGCTGCGTCGCTTCGAGAACGAGTTTAGCACCGAGTCGAAAGCTCGGATGCGAAATGGCGGTAAGAACCGTAGGGCCGTAAGGGAGAGAGAGAGAGAGAGAGAGGGGGGGGGAACGTTGAAGAAAACGCGCATGGTAGAAAGAACCAAGAGAATGACGAAGGACGAGATTTCAACGGTCGATCGCTTGAAGGCGGTTAAGGCAGCTGCAAAAGGTTCAAAAGCGCGATCGCGGATTGCTTTCCTGAAAATCACTAGCACCGGGAAGTTAACGGCCGGACAGTTACCGGGCAGAAAGTCGTTAGGAAGTTCCTCGCCGCACAACCGCAGCCCTTCTCCGTAAATTCTTTCGTTATTAGTTCTGTCGAATTAGTTCCGCGCGGACCACGGGAATTACGAGGCCTACGGAAAAGTTTCTAATAAAAATTTCATCTTGATAGCACCACTTGAATAAGTGTATGATACTTTGTTAACTTTGTTGAAATCAATATCTGCAGCACGTTCCACTTATCCGAATAAATTGAAATTTTTCGATGCATTTAAAATATGTATAAAAACGAGAATCTAAATAAGAGTCTTTCAAAACCAGGGTAAGTTAATGTTTTTTTTAACTGAATAAAGTTAATGGCTTTACAAAATTAATAAAGTTAAGTTAAAGGATTAAAAAATTAACGAAAGTTAAGTTAATATTGAATTAATTTAAATAAAAAAAAAGTTAGTTTCGAAAAAAATTATTTTTGAGGTCAAAATGTCCTAATTTTTCTTAAAATGAGATTAAATAACAACTACAATATAGATTATTAGGTAAATTAAATTTTTAATTTTTTTGTTCACATATGATATAACATAACTTTTTAGGTTTTTACTTTTTAATAAGCCTCAAGCCTTAAAAAATGAGCTAATTACAGTCAAATATTCTCCTCGCATTCGACTGTAACCCCGAATCTACAATAGAGTTTTAAGCCTTAAGCCATAAGAAATGGACGAATCATAGTCGATTATTCTTCTCGAATTCGACTGTAATTGGTCAGTTTCTTACGATTTAAGGCTTAAAACACCTATTACAGATCTGGGGTAAGTAGTCAATTTCTTATGACTTAAGACTTAAAACACCTATTATAGATCCGGACTAAGGCTTATGGCATAAGGCATAAGCCAATCAGAGGGCAGTATTAGCATCTTAAGAAATTACTTAAGATGGTCTTAAAATATGAACGGATTACGAATATACACCCTTAATCTTATTATATTTTATTATTTTTCTAAAGCATTTAAGACATAAAAAAAATTTGTAACTTAAAAAAAAGTTAAAAGTTAACGTTTAAAAGTAACTTAGTTAAATTAAAATTTAATGTATTCAAAATTAACTAAGTTAAGTTAAAAGTTATTAACTTTTTTTTAACTTTTAACGTTTTAACTAGTTACTACCCAATACTGTTTAAAACATAATTTATTATTAAAGACCTATTATTGTTTGCTAAAGAATTTATTATTAAAGACCTATTATTGTTATCTAAAGAATATATTTCTAAATAATAAATAGTTAAGGATTAAGTTATTATTATTATACCTATTTATTTTCCTTCAAAATTGCTGAATACCGCAAGTACAACCTTATAATTAAAATAAGTGTGTAAGAATGTGTTTGCATTTTTCATTAGGTGCGTTCGGGACCTTCGGGGAGACGCTATTAGTGCTATTTGTGTCATTCTATCCTTATTTTCGTTTAATGGACGATTAAATAAAATATAAATAGCGCTTAAATAAAATATTAATAGCGTCTTCGAATACACCCATTATCTCTTGAATAATGAAAACCTTTTCAAAACGCGTCACTTTTTTATAATTTTATAATGACTATTGAATACACTCAGTCAACTTCATTTTGTGTGATTTTCCATTAGCGAATTCGATTGGATGCACTAGTGCGCACTAGTGCATATCAAAGCCATTATACATTGATCTAATTTAAATGTAAAAGTAAAATGCAAATATTTCGAATAATATAAAATACATATTTTATCAAACAGTGCAATAAAGTGTATCGAGGATTTCGCGATTTAATATTTATATTAAACACACACCTTTACATCTATTTGTGCACGATGGTTTTAACGTGCACTGATATGTTCAATTAAATTCGCTATTTCTTTAAGAGATTTTAGATATAATCATTCTCCAATAAGTCATATAATTATCCTCTCATTATTATCACGATACGAGTCTGAGTTATACTACGAAAGTATCATATTGTAGAACATGTTTTTTTATGGACGCAGGAGTTTACAATTATGGAGGAGTGTTCAGAATTAGCGAAGATTTTAATCCGCTGTACCACACGACAGCACTAAAATTTGTGTTGCAGACGAATGGTCGGTTCTTCTTACGAAAACTGACTCGCAGGACGAATTGAGCTCATGGTGATTTATCGAGAAATTCATTTGCTTAGATTACTGCAACAGACATTGCCTTCCATTAAGACCGTGCAGAGGTGGGCCGACAAGTACACGAAGGGCAAAACCTGATGTCTGCTCGAATGAGAATACTACGTACGGAATATACCGAGAGATTTTGTATGGAGGAAGGGAAGAGGCGGAGAAGAGAGGGATCGTTTCGAGGAAGATTACACCGGGCGAAGAGTACATCGAGGAATGATAGTAAGCTGGCTCCGCAATAATTATCCGGCCTGATCCGATCTCGTCGACTATAAAAAGATAAGTGGTCCTAGCTTAGTGCGGAAACGGAAACGTCATAGTGGTACAAGAAATTTCATTTGGTTGTAACTGCGGAGCTACGCAAAGGCAGGTATTCGTCCATGACGGGTTGAAATGCTCCCTCAATCATCAGCAATTTAGTTGTCGATATATCCACTGCGGCAGAATTTCGTGAATTCTGATAACAGAGAATTACAAATGTTGAATCAGCTGTATGTGCTATTTCCGACAATTGGTTCATTATTTGAACAAGGATATCCTACAAGAGTGAATCAATTTACAGGCGCACGTAAAATACAGTATCTAAATATATATATAACCGTGGTAATACGTTTTGAACTGCATAAAACCGATGATAAAAAATTCATCGATATCACTATGCGCGTATAAATGTTTCAATCCCAGTGGTGCAGTACTTCGGTAGTAGATAAAGCCGTTCCGAACAGACATCATAATCTCAAACATTTTCGAATCGGAGTTATTTATTCATATTCCAGAAAAAAAACGAAGAGCAAAAATGCAATGTTTTGTACAATCGGCTTATCACTTAATTATGTAAATTAAGATTGGTGCTTTGTAATTAATACAAAAAAAAGCGAAAATAAACGTAGCGATATCTTTAGATGAGCAAACAGATCGTTAGATGTTAAAATCTAATTCTCATCTTCAATGTTTTATTCTTAGTTTTATTTTATTCTCATATCGCAAACATTTTTGTATTACGCCTTTTATGTAATTGATTTAAATGCATATATTTTATAAAAATAGAAATAAATTTTATGTAAAAATAATACGTGCGTTATTTAGAAAAAACCTAGAGGATATGCCTATATTTTAATTAATAGACGAATGTAAAAGTCAAAGATCTGTACATTGAAAAGAACTTACTAAATCCTAATACATATTTTTTTTTTAGTACTAAGTATTTACTTATAGTAAATATTTATTCAATATAAAGTACGATAGTTAAATCAAATTATTATTTCTTATCAAGTAAATGTATGTATGTAAATATATGTATATGTTTACATTTAGTATATATTTAATTCAGTGTATTAAACAAAAGTAACTTTAAATAAATAATTCCCTGTTTTCATAAGATTAATTATTCTCATTTTCATAGATTTCATGTACATTATTTATTTCGAGATTTATCAATATAATATTAGGAGTCCAAAACAATTCCGGCGAGTCCAAAACAATCCTGAAGTGAGATTATAGAAGGCGACGCCATCGTGGTCGTACGCAAGTTCACTCACAACGAACGCATTGCGCCACTCGGGGAATCTCGTTTCCCCGAGCAATTCCTGGCCGATAATACCTGCGCTCGGTGCCGGATAGGTCCTGATCGGTCGGAGAGAGACGTCGGTTGGTCCGCGGGATCGATTTTATTGGATCTTCTTAGAGATTTGTCGGCGCGCCGCGACGCAACGGGACGGAACGGGACGTTCGACTTGCCGGAGAAGCCACGATTCGCCTGACCCAGAATTTCGAGTATTGCTCAAACTTTCCAGATAGGATTCCGCGCATTGTAGCCGCCGCCATTCGCTCGCTCGCTCACTCGCTCACACCGGTGTGAGAGAAACCGCGGGTGGAGAAACGAGAGAGAGGAGGATGACCGAACGAACGGGTAGCGAATGAACGTGGAAGGGGCCGCGTACCACAGACCGCCGGTGTGTATGGGAAATGCATCCCTTTCTTTCCCTTCCTCTCTTTCTCTCTCTCTCTCTCTCTCTCTCTCTCTCTCTCTCTCTCTCGGTGAGAGAGATCGATTTTCCTTTAATACTCCCACGCCCACGTACGCGTCCGCACGGCTCGATCTCCCCGGGGGACACGATGAATAAAAAGTTTACCGAAAGCCGCGCACGATGCAGCAACACAGCGAGGCGCCCGATGTCGATTTACGGTATGGAGAAAAAAGAGAGAGAGAGAGAGAGAAAATGAGATAACGGGCGATTTTGTCGAGATAGAAGCGACATGGCCTTTTGCTCGATGCCTTCATCTCGACCGGTTTTACATAACAAAGCGACTTAAGCGAACGGATTTAACCCTCGTCCGATTAACCATGTCCCTCGTGTCGAATCAGTATGCGAAGATAACGTAGACATTGATGTTAAGCTTCCGAAAAGTTCTCTCCTATAAAAACAGCAGAAAGAGAAAAAGAGAGAAAGAGGGAGTGGGAGAGGGAGAGGGGGTGGGGAGGGATGGAGAAATGGTGGATGGCAATGGTGGAGAATGGAGAATGGCAATCTTTGTTTTAATCCTTGTGCACGAGAACCTTTTAAGAACGACCGTAATATATTTGTCCGCGGTTGTGGATGTGCATTTTTGGTCTCGCGCAGATATTGTTCCGCCGAGATGAAAGTACCTCAAACTATTAACACTCCGCCGCGTTTCCTGTGTTCTTTACTCTACACCGGCTGACTGTTATGTGCGTTTTAATTTCGCTGCGCGCGATAACGTAGGTCATAAAACGCTGAAATGTTAATGTTTAATAGAGGATAGTGCGGAAGCGTACAATAAATGATTATTTTATGAAGACGATAGTAATAATAGCTATATAATGTAGTTGATACATCAGAGAAGATTGTGTAATAATTCAACTAGCGGAAGAGAAAAACCGTTTCCTTCATGCTTCAAAAAAAAACTTGGCTTTGTGGAGCTTTTCACGAAGATTAACATCTCGAACTGGTTTCGTAACCAACAAGTAAACCTACCCAAGTGTTACATTTTTATTTTGATGAGTTTTTAGTATGTTGTTCTCCAGACAAAAATAAGCGACACGTATTTTTTTATACATGCCCATACGCACTTTTCAGGGATGAAACACCCCTTTGAAAAAAATCGGTTTTTCTCTTTTGAAGCAAATTATAAGATAGAAAAAATTTTCTGGAATGAAAATTGAATGATTTCAAGAGTACTTTATAACTATAATAAAACAAAATTTTTTAATTATTTATTTATAATAAAAATTGTTTATTTATAAAGAAAAACAATTTTTTATTATGGTTATAAAGTATTCTTGAAATCATTCAATTTTTGTTCTTTTTTTCTACCTCTTATAGTTTCGAAGATATTCGCTTCGAAAGAGAAAAACCGATTTTTCAAAGGGATGTTTCACCCCTGAATTATTTTTGTCTGGAGAACAACATACTAAAAACTCATCAAAATAAAAGTGTAACACTTGGGTAGGTTTACTTGTAAGATCTTCCAAAATTTCGCAAAGTGTACGTAATCATGAGAAATTTTACATAATGATTCAATAAGTAAAAATGAGAAAAGAGAGAGAACAAATATCGGAAAATATGTTTTAAATTCGGAAGTGAGGAAGGGAGAGGGACTGTCCTGTTCAATTTCATCAGAATTCCAAAGCCAGCTGATGTCTTTTGAAATATGCAAATTTGTTTCTATTCATCGTGCTGATGGCGAACTGCTATTTCGTGGAATCGCACGTAAGACGTCGCGAAAGTGCATCCGTAATCCCGCCGTCGAGTCTCGCTTTTAGAAATGTGGCTGGGAAAAGAAATTACTTCCATCCGCCAATGCTCCATGCGAGTAATTACCCGATCGATGGAATAGTCATTCAAAGGAACTGTAAGCGAATGCTACATAATGCAGGTATCTGAAGTGAATCGCGCTGAATATTTCAGGGTGCAGAGCAACGACGAGCGCGAGCTGCCGCAAAGCAGTAGAATTCTCCCCGTCGATGTGCTCGGCCGCAGATCGGATCGTGCCTGCCACTTCATCTGCTGGTAATCGATGCAAGCCTTATCTCGCTCTTAAAGCCGGGTGATTTAGCGGCCACTAGAGCGGACATATTCGTGTATAAATCGGATTTATGGCCCGACCGACCGAGTCGCTCGCGCGACATTAACGTTATTCAACGCCGGGTGCGCGGTGCACTTACATAATGTAATACTCGAGTATTTACATAATGCAAGTATCCAAGGTGCGGCCGCATTGAATCTTTCAGCTTGTCTCTTTTTCGTCCTCGAGATCAATCGGATCTCCTTTCCCCTCCCTTCGCTCGATGCGTTTCGTGAATTGTCTGTCGAGCGAAAAGTGCGCGCGTCATAAGGTAGTTTTCACGAATCTGGAACGCGAGTGAAATATTTACGAAGTCGACTTGCGACTATACGGTGACAACTCCAGGTTGGAAAGAACGGCGTCGGTGCAATGATGATTTATACACGTAACCGGGACATGCGTCCGTGTTTCGTTTACGAAGCGTTTATGAATGCGAACCTTAGCGGCGTAAGTATCTCTGCAAGGTCAATATAGACTATGCTAGACTAATAACGTTTGTGAAGAGAAGTCACTCAAAAAAATGAATAGCAGTCGTATGGGAAAATACAGAAAAATATACATCGCAAAGAGAAAATATAATTTTAAGTATCTAACATAAAGAAATGTGTATGTGTATATAATTATATGTAAGTGTAGCAACAATTTAAAAGAATTAAATCAAAACGATTTTTTAATTTCAGAAAAATATCAATAAAAAAACATTTAACTGAGAAATTAGAACTGAATAAAAGTTTGGCAAGTACAAGTGTGGCAATAAAGATCTTTTGATTGCAGAAGTAATTCCACACAATTCGGAAGAAGTTCATACCGCAGATTACGAGCTGTTATTAAAGAGTACTTATGACGAGTCTCGTAGCAAACTGATGGTAACGTAAAAACGTAGGAAGAAAGTATCTAAAAATAGGGATTGACTTGAGCTTCGAATCAGAAAGAAAATCATTAGACTTCTTGCCCGTAAATTGCTCGATGCGCGAATTACTAGCCGTATAGAAAAGAAATATTAATGTTATCGTAAAAACACCGAAAATATGTTTATACATAAGAACCACATTCTTTGATCATGTCGAATTATTCGTCTTGTCGAAAGTACATGCAAACACGAGTGCACTTCCTCTGTTCGGGGAAGCATACCATCTGCCACAGTTCTTGAGACTATATTTTTATGTTCCGGGGAAACATCACCGAAAGATATTTCCCAGTAACCCTGTGGTAGCTATTTGGCTTGAACCTGAGTTGAAAAGGGTAGGTAAGTCGGGAAGTTTGCTTGCCGTTCCCGAAAGTAACTTCCAGGTTCGATACGAGGTATTTTGACGCTCCGAGCATCCCTGTCCGAGGTTGAGTGTGATAAAAATATGCAGCGAGAGTATTGATAAACATTATAACGAAGTTAAAAACAAAAATAGGATCGAGATGAAACTTTCCCGAAGTTAATATTCCGTTTTTGAAGTTTCGATTTAATTGACAGAGCTTTCAACAAATTTCTATTTCTACGCAAGTCATACAAAAAGTGATCAATAACATTTGTCAAAAATTTAAACGTGCCATAGTACTTTCATAATACATATATATATATATTATGTAAGTGTAAATATATACAGATTGGGTCGGAACAAAAGTTGTAGCGCTTCAAAATCCAAACAGTTATAACTTCGTTAAAAATAAACGAAATTTAATTTATAAAAAAGAATTTTAAAACTTTTTTATTGTAATCTCTGCTTTCGGTAAGTCCCTCTTGAGTTTCTTTGAGTTTGCTGACTTTTATATATAAAAAACTAGAGCTGAAAAAAATGGAATCTTCTCATTTTGAGTACGTAAAGTAAAAAAAAAATTGAGAAAATTTTCGACTTTTTAACGTAAAAGCTTAAAATTTTCCCT